>NC_087201.1:37990598-38063880 GCF_015104395.2 Macrobrachium nipponense | reverse complement strand
TTTATTCATTTATTTGTATTTCTTTATTTATTTCTTGTCTTTATTTTTTATTTCATTTTCCTTTTATTTATTTTTATTTATTTTTACTTTTTTTTTCATTTATTCTTATTTAATTTAAGATTCTCTTTATTTTTAGTTTTCTTTCTTATTTTTATTTTTATTTATTTTATTCCCTTAATTTTTTTTACTTTGTTTTATTTCACTTTCTTTTTTATTTATTTATTTTTTATTTTTTATTTTTTATTTATTGTTTTTATTTTTTTACTTATTTATTTATTTTATTTATTTTTATTTTTTTTATTTTGTTTTATTTATTTATTCCATTATTTATTTTATATTTTATTTATTTTCATGTTGTTTCTTTTTTATTTTTTTATTTTTTATAACTTTAATTTTTAATTTATTTCATTTTTATTTAGTTGTTTATTTTTATTTTTATTTTATTTTATTTTTCTTTTTTATTTTTTATTTATTTATTTTTATTTACTTTTCTTTATTTATTTTATTTTTATTTATTTTTTTTTCTTATATTTTTTTTATTTATTTATTTTATTTTTTATTGTAGTTTTATTTATATTTTTTAATTATTTATTTTTATTTTTATTTCACTTTTTTATTTTTGATTTATTTTTTTACATCATTGTTTTATTTTAAATTTTTATTTTTATTTATTCAATTTTTATTTATTTTCTTTTATTTATTTTATTTGATTTATTTTATCTTTTTATTTATTTTTTTAAATTCATTTATTTTTAATTTATTTTTAATTTATTTTTATTTATTTTTTTATTTATTTTTATTTACTTTATTTATTACTTTTAATTTCATTTTTATTTAATTTTACTTAATTTTTTTATTTTATTTATTGTCTTTATTTTTTTCTATTTTTTTTTATTTTTTTTATTATTCCTTTTATTTTTTATTTCTTTATTTATTTTTTTTATTTTTAATTTATTTAACATTTTTATTTGTTATGATTTTTATTTATTTTCTTATTTTATTTATTTTTTTATTTATTTTTATTTATTTAATTTTGAGTTTTTTTTAGTTGTTTTTTTTTTTTCCTATTTATTTATTTATTTTTTATTTACATTTATTTTTTATTTCATTTAATTTTTTTTTTAAATTTTTATTTACTTTTATTTAATTTTTTTATTTTACTTTTATTTATTTTTATTTTGTTTATTTTTAATTACATTTAATTTTTTTTCTATTTTTAATTATTTATTTCTTTTTTTAATTTTATTTATTTATTTTTATTTATTTCTTTTAATTTATTTTAAATCTTTATTTATTTTTTATTTTTTACTTTTATTTACTTGTTTATTTTTATTTTATTCTTTTTATTTAATTTTTTCAATTTTTTCTTTCTGTATTTATTTTATTTTTTCCTTTTTATTTGTATTTATTTTTTATTTCATTTAATTTTTATTTTTTTTATTTTTTTCTATTTAATTTTTATTCATTTATTTATTTTTTATTTATTTATGTTTATTTTTTTTAATTGTTTCTATTTATTTTATTTATTTTTATTTATTTATTTCAATTTTTTTTTTCTTTATTTATTTTTTTAATTTGATGTTTATTTTATCTTTATTTTTATTTATTTTTGGATTTATTGTTTTATTTATTTTTTCTTTTTTTATTCCATTTTTTATTTCTTTTTATTATTTTTAACTATTTATTTTTCCATTTTATTTCGAATTTATTTTTTATTTCTTTATTTTTATTTATTTTTTTTCATTTATTTTACATTTATTTATTTATTTATTTATTTATTTATTTATTTATTTATTTAATTTTTTTATTATTTTATTTTTATTTTATTTTTATTTTATTTCTTTTTTTTCAGTTTATTTAATTTTAATTTTTTATTTTTCTTTATTTTAATTTTAACCCTGTTTTATTTATTTAATTTATTTCATTTTTAATTTTTTTAGGTTTTTAATTTATTTTACATTTATTTTATTTCATTTTAAATTTTACTTTTTTTATTTAATTTTATTTCTTTTACTTTTATTTTTTATTTATTTTTCATTTATTTTTATTTATTTTTATTTTCAATCTTTTTATTTTTTATTTTAATTTTTATTTATTTTATTTATTTTTTGATTCATTTTTTATTTATTTTTATTTATTTATTTTTAATTGAGCCAAAAGAGTCAGCTGTACAAACTTTTTTATCCATGGCATTATAACAATGAGTGAACCTATCCAGGTCTATGATGACTGTAAAAATATCCATAATTATAAAAAATAAACAGATATCAATACGAATCCCAAAGTAAATTCGATATTACTGGTAGTTATTACTAGACAAAGAAGTGGGAAACGGAGCTATTGGTGAGATTGCCAGGCAACATAAGAGTCAAAGAGAATATTAATCATGATTCTGTATTTCTCTACACTTACTGAAATTAAGCTGTGATAACAAAAGGTTCATATTCAATTTTCTCACACATATCCTCTGAGGTTAATTTTTAGGCAGGAGATGCTATGAAAGAACCCACTATGTAACTAATTTCTATATAAACTGGGTTTTTCAAGAAAATGTGGCATTTTCCCATGAATGTGATTTACTTGAATTGTAATAGGCTAATGTTGCAAGTGAATTTTTCATATCTATGACCTGATACTTCTAAGTGTCCGTCTACCAATGTCATAAGCTGATTTATTGACTCTAATTGTCTATGAGGTTCAGAAAAATTAATTCATTTTGATGTTATAGAAATTCTGTTTGCTTATTTTGTTCATTAATTTTAAAACGATTGCAATTCCTTAACTAAAGTTGCATTGCACACACGGATAAGAATAGGTTATGGCTATGTATGTCATCATGACCTATGAACCACATGTGAAGTTCATGAGCTAAGCATTCCTCTCTCCAGCCAACCTGCTTTGCAAGCGGTTTATTGAGGTTAAAAGGAACAATGATTATTCGGCAAACGCGCCAGGCACCTTCAGAACTGATGACGTCGTCACCTGGCAGGAGATTGCTCTCAGCCAGCTAAGAGTTACGTTACTTGCTGTAATAAATACGACTTTAGTATAAATTGGGTATTTTTTGTTTTAATACTCCACCCACACGAGAAGAATGTCTGAAAAAAAACAGTACCAAAATTGAACAATATAATATTAGTTTCTTGTTGGAAATCTGCATGATTGTAAAATAAATGTAATTATGTTAAATTACATATTCCTTATTTAAACTAATGAAAAAGGTTTCCATACGAATTCTATATATATTATTTGCCCTGTATAAGATCCGTATAGGATTATTCATATAGATATACATTTTCACTTCTAGACTTCCTGACTTTAAAATCTCTTTTATTCATTTATTTATTTCTTTATTTATTTATTTTTTTTCATTGACTACCGATATAGATCACCGGGACAGACAATATGTCAGTAGGTTTTGATATGTGTTTGAACTTTTAGATTATTTGTCATTAATATCCCTTGAATACTGAATGGACTACTAAACTAAAACGTTCAAATCTTTACGCATATATATTTGGATATTTTATTAACCTATGGTTACGTTTTGCTTATTGATTTTATCGTGATTCCTTTTTTATTATAATTTGTAACCCTTCCAACTTCTTACGGAGTGTATTATATCGACTCCACTTGTATCCATACTTTTTATTTATTTATTTATTTATATATATATTTTTTTTATATACATTTGATGAATTAATGGTCGGCCTGAATATGTGGAAAAGTGTTCTAGCGGCGTACCGTATAAGGCTGCTTGCTGTATCATTTTTATAGATACAAGATATGAATGATAAAGGTATTTAAAACCGCGAGAACCGCTATAATCCAATTCGGATCCAATATCACGAGTGTAACTCGTAAGACATGACACTCTTATTTATCTGTTCTACCAAACCGATTGACTCTGGGTGACAAAATATATTATTGGTTTTCTTAATGGAAAGGAATTCACACAACGAGTTAAGGAGATTATTATTGATTTACACCACCCGAGTCAGAGATTATCATGTGTTGAATTCCATGTTTACTGATTTAGCACTCATAAATATTCCTAGCGCACTCAATTGCGGTGTTTGTTTTTTAGTGCTATTAATTCTATATAACGTGTCAAGGGAACTATTAACACTAAGAAGTGTTTATTTCCTCTGTCAGACTCGTAATTCTGTTAATAATTTTACGTATATTCTTTCAAGGATTGATTTGGCACGGGATAGGCCTTTAAACTGACAGGTGTCTTAGTGTGTCCCTTGTTTTCATGACACGTGTTACAATTAGTTTTGTGCTTTTTATATCTGTAAGCATTGTAGGCCAGTAAAACAGTGATTTGGCTTTCTTTGACATAATAGAGAACCCTGGATGACGGAATGCAACCAGTTTAGGACGATTGGTATAAAGAGATTATTACTACTACCTGGTAGTTAGTCACCTGCTGTGTTCTTCGGGTTTCCCTCGTCACGGACCTACATATAATATTACATTTGATTACATAATTCTGATACACATACTTTAAATATACTTTTGCTTTAGGGTTTCCGTTCAAAGTGTTTATTGTTTTGCTTAGCTGCTGACCCTGTTTCCGTTCGAAGTGTTTATTGTTTTGCTTATTGCTGTTGACCCTGTTTCCGTTCGAAGTGTTTATTGTTTTGCTTATTGCTGTTGACCCTTGTTTTGTTCAGTTTGTAACAGTTCGGCGCTCCAACCCAGATATTCAATGCTCGCGATCTCTTGGGTTAATGAATTTTCTTGTTTAAATACAGTTTTAACAATAGGCACGGATGTTTCTATATCTTTTAGTCCAATTAATGGTTCTTTGCAGTATGGTGCGGGTTTGCGGGATAATGCGTCAGCTATGATATTTGCTTTCCCAGGTAGATATCGTATCTTGGCTCCAAAGACCTGAATGATCATATGCCGCCGAGTTCTTTTGGGACTGTGATTAAAGCCTTTGAAAAACTCGGTAAGGGACTTATGGTCAGTTAGGACTTTAACAGGATAGTCGTAGATTATGAACTTAAAATGTACTAGTGAGTTAAAGATACCTAGCCCTTCCTTGCCTATTACTGCATATTTACTTTCAGAGGGCTTTAGTTTACGTGAATAAAAAGCTATAGGGAAGAACTGTTTATCATACTGCTGAAGTAGTACCCCTCTTACCCCTTGGTCTGAGGCGTCTGTTGCAATAAAAAAAAATTCCTTATTTAAATCAGGGATTTTTAAGAGATGTAAGCTGCATAATTCCAATTTTAAGATGTCGAACACCTGTTGATGCTTTTCAGACCATAATAAATCTACGCCCTTCTTCGTAAGATCTGTTAAAGGAGCTGTCATGATTGAAGAGTTACATATGCATACGAATGTAATACCCACTACAGCGCAAAAGTGCTGTATCCCCCTTTTACGTTAATAGGTACCGGAAAGTTTGCAATAGCCGACACCTACCAGAGACTACTTTAAGACCTTGACTAGACACATAAAACCTAGATAAACATGTTCGGTTTTTAAAACTCACATTTGGATATTTTACTCTGAGATCATTTGTCTTAGTCTCTGTAGCACTAGCTCTAGTTTATGCGGATGTACTTCTTAGGTATTAGAAAAGGATTACAAGACCAACCATATAGGCATGTAGGGTATCCCCTAAAAGTCTCCAAACACTATATTGTAATTGGGGCGCAACGTACACCTAGCTAATGGTATCTGGTGAAAGCCTTTAAGTAAGTCCAAGTTGGTGAAAAAAATTTATTCTGACCTAACAAAGATAAGATGTCGTCGGTACATGGCACTGGAAATGATCGGGAATTGTTTCCTTGTTTAAGCAACAGAAATCTACGCAGATATGCCAAGTCCGATCTTTTTTGGCATGAAGTTTAAGGGAAAAATTATATGGGCTATTTGATTTCCTAATGACTCCTATTACTAGCATTTTTTCAACTTCGTCATTTATCTCTATTTTGAAATTTCATTGGGAGTCTATACGAAGGTACGTATATAGCTTTATGTTTGTCCTTAGACCGTATTTTTTGTTAAATGACATCCGTTTTCCCCAGAGATCACTCGCTAGTGGAGAAACATCCTGGTATTCAGATAAAAGATAAAAACAAAATTTCTGCTGAATCACCTCTGCTTGAATGACTTTACGGATATTACTTTAGATAGAGTATAAGAGAGATTCATCTACGACTGGTTGGGCGTGATTAAAAATTAGCAACAATAAAAAAATGCGATATTTATATGTATCGGTTTTGTGGATTACTAGATTAACTTGTTGCTGTGAGTCAACCGTGTATAGGGCTTTGTTCGCGGAAATCGTTATATTACAGAGTGTCGGGAAGGATTAAAATTTCAGATCCCAGCAAAGTCTTTTTACACGCATTAAGACATTCGAGGGTGCATGCGTCTCGAGATTTTGCGTGCAAACTGCGACTGCGTTTGTGGGAGAATTCTGTTGGGTCATTTGAACAATGTTACGATTTATGAGACAAATGATTGGTTCTTCTATATAAGTTATTTGATTAACTGTCTCTTTTTGTTCAAAACGGATTTTTAATATGTTAGAAGGTTTATAGAATTTTCCTTTGATAAACACGCCTTATTTGGCAGGAGGTAAGGTAATGTTTTGTATACACATAGATGGATATCTTACAATTACACTAGATACAGATCAATGTTTTTTATAACTATAGAGGTATCTGTAAGCGCTCGCTTATCCGGACTTCTCAATAGGGAAGTTCGAACAACAGACGGCGAGTCCGTAAATACAGGATATTACGTGGACTAAAGGCATAAAAACAAGATATTCTAATTTTTACAGCGCGTACAGTCAGGCTTAATCCACCACTACTTATAATAACTTATGTATTAAAATTACGAGAACCTGCTCTGATTACTTGATACGGTCACGTGATTCATAGGAAAATTCCTTTTTAATTCAAATAGGTATTGGCATGAAAAAAAAAGGTATGGCATAAATGATCCAACATCGTTTTTCCCCGCTCTGCTAGAGTCGCTTATTGTGTGGAATGTGCTATGCTTTGAACACTCGGCAGATTTAACTGACCCTGACCGTCTGACTAGATGACACAGTAACCAAGTTTGCTTAAGCATGATTTGTTTCTTTCTGATTTTTAGGGCTACTGTTTACCTATTTCTTTTTATAATAATTAGGATTCTTCTTTTTATTACCATCGGCAATGTATTGTGTGTTTTTAGCATATGTTGCTGTTACGTATAAAGCAACGAACGTAAGAATGACTTGAACTATAAAGAATTGAGCGATTTCTATTAAGACAAGTTATCTCTACTGCGTTCAATATTAACTGTTTGTACTTGCTGTGGTTTACCTCATTCTTTGCTAAAATTTGAAATAGTGAGGGATCCAGGTCAGCGCATTTAGACATTTTGTTGATTTGTTTATATGAATGTCAAGTATGTTAACCTAATGAAAGTGTTTATAGACATGTTATTCCTTGCAATCCAGCCATATTTTTTTAAAGTTCAGTCATTGAGATTCGATTTTTTTTACGCATAACTAAAGGCTGAAACTGCGATCGGGACTTTGCAAAGGAGCTTTTATTGTTTGACCCAAAATAGTGTTACCTCTAATTTATCCAGATTTGTACGGGTGTTCCACTTGTTTTGTGTGTTTTCTTATCACTACGGTGCCTAACTACCCCATCCTTGCATCTGTACAAATACAAACGTCCACTGCGTAAACGCATATTCACTGTTTAATATGATTTGTTACGTAAAGAATTAATAATCACCCAAAATGATAAAATTAACACAGTATATGATTATGATATTTCAGGAGAAGTTCTGGAAACAGAAAATCAAAGATAAAACCTCGCAGTAGCGAAATCCCAATGATGTAGATAATTTCTGTAAAAAAGTAAGATTAAGATATCTCGTAACTTCCACCAAACCACCGAATAAACGAAATTCGACCTGCAAAGGAAACACTCAGTTACTCCAAATGAATAAAAAAGGTTGTACTTAGCTTGATTTTGTGGGAAGTCACGGTGTTCCGATAACGACACACGGCCTTGGCCTTCCTTCTCTGTTTAGCGGATGACCTGGTTTGGCTTGAGTTTCCCCCGTGCGCGTTGTTTGGATGATTCGAGCCCTTGAAGATCCGATGCTGCAGACGCGTCCGGTTTATTTCTTGAAGTGCTAGAAACGCTCAATAAACAATGTTTTCTTGGGTGATTCTAATGAGAGACGAAGCTTGCGTTGCCGTAGGAAGAAGACACGTCGGGTTTGTTTCTTGAAGTTATGCACTGCTGAAGACGCTCACTAACGAAAATACTAAGTTGCTTGAAGAATCTGTTGCTTTCGTTGTCGTTGACTTCTGATATGATACATTATTCGTTATTCTTCGGAAGACGTTGAAGAGTTCTTGTTGTTTTCTGAAGTCGCTCACTAAACGATGATACTAAGTTGCTTGAAGAATCTGTTGCTTTCGTCGTCGTTGACTTCTGATATGATACATTATTCGTTATTCTTCGGAAGACGTTGAAGAGTTCTTCTTGGATTCTGCCACCAATGAAAGGGCTGTTGCCTTGTATAATAAGGCGCCCTATGAGGTAATGTTAGACTTGCGATAATCTTACACTAAGTCGGTTGGTTATGCACTTCCATACTCATTGGAGTGTCTTGGGGTTTGTTGATAACTTACGAAGTCGGTATCTTCTCTGGTTTGGACGACGATGTGTTAAACTCATGATGATATCTTCTTTCTGATGTGAGGTTTCTAGTAGAAAACACGAAGTATAAAAAATACATATATTCTTCTGAGATTACATGATGAATATCAGATAGGATTGTACAGGTCTTCTAATGACGATGGCTTGATCGCTTCTGCCAATGATGATGGCTAATTCCACTCTCACTACCATCTCGGTTACAATCATAAAGGAAGCAGACAGTAGCTCGAACATATGAACATACATACAGATGACATAGTTATAAATCACGTAGGCCGTTTGAATTATAGGTCGCGGTAGTTGTCTCAAGCAGGAAGCTTGGACTAATGTTTTCAAAACAAATGAAGGACCACAGGTGACGGCATGTCATCTTAGCCTACTTTATTGTATACGTCATCTTAGCATAAATTATCGTATCTGGTCTGATCACATTCCTGCAAGCAATCTGGTTGACCTCTTTAGTTTTAGTTTTTAGTTTTTTATATATATGGAATAACATTCCATATATTAGTAATCACTTACATATATCTATATGAGGGAGGCGGGCCTCCTCAACCAAATTTAAATTATGCATAGATTGTCTATGTAAGAACTTATATATATGAAGAAAATTTTTATAATATATTTATTGATATTTTTATATGAAATTTATTAAAAATTTAATTTTTTCTATTGTATTTATTTCGGTGTCAATTACCCAGATGTTGTGACGCCAGATATAATACACAATCAATCAATCAATCTTAGGAATGATTTTTTATTCCAAACTCACATGGTCTAAGCATATTGAAAATTCTAAGTGCAAAATAAAGAAATCTCTCAATCTTCTGAAAGTGGTCTGTGGCTTTAACTGGGGTGCAGATAAGAAAACTTTGCTACAACTATATGATGCATTGTGTAGATCAAAGTTGGATTACGGATACCAGATTAATTCATCAGCTTGCAAAAGTAAACTCCACGAACTTGATGTAGTCCAAAATATGGGTTTATGTATTTGCTCTGGGGCTTTTCCAACATCTCCTCGTCGAGAGTCTTTATGTGGATATGCACCAACTTCCACTTGATTTACGACGTGAAGAATTAGGCCTCCGATACTTGATGAGGATTAAAAGTAATGCTAGCAATCCATCAAATAAGGTTATTAATCAACTTGATGCTAGCAAATTCAAGCCAAGATCTTCTGTTCCATTCCAGATCCGGCTAAATGCATCGGTAAATGAAAATTCTACACTGACTCAGAATGTTCATGAATTGGCCCCTTCCAAAATTCCACCTTGGTTCATACCAAAAGCTGAACTGTGCAAGAAAAATATAGTAAAAAAAGAACACCCCCAATGAAGAAATAAATTCACTGTTTTAAGAACATGATGAAGTTCATAATAACGACTATAAAATTTATACAGATGGCTCAGAGTCAAGCAAGGGAGTAGGTTTAGCTGTGGTCACTGATAATTTTTGTAATGTTGCAAAGCTACCTCCAGTTGCTTCAGTATATACAGCTGAACTATCTGCTATTGTAAGAGCCCTAGATATAGCATATCATTCAAATAAGAAGTCTTGTGTCATATACTCAGACTGTAAAAGTGCTCTGGAAAGCCTGAATAGTTACAATTCTTCCCATCCTTTAGTACAAAAGGCTCAGGCGTGGCTGTTTCGCATTTCGTGTAGGCGTAAAACAGTCTGTTTTTGTTGGATTCCTGGTCATGTTGGGATCCCAGGTAATGATGAAGCAGACCGAGAAGCAAAGAGTGCCTGTTCCCAAGGAGAAATTGATACAAATAGAGTCCCCCATTTTGATATGAAAATCTGTATTCGTAACTATATACTAAGAAAGTGGCAGGAGCGATGGTCATCTCCCCTTATTGCTAATAATAAGAAGTTAAAAACAATTAGACCTCAAGTAGGAATTTGGCAATCATCCTATCAAAGCGACAGGACTGAAATTATATTAACAAGGTTGAGGATTGGTCTCTGCCGAATGACACACAGTTTTCTTCTTGATGGTGGTAGTGCTCCAGTGTGTGTGCACTGTGATAGCCCTTTGACAGTTGAGCACATTCTGGTTCACTGCACCAGGTATGTAAATGAGAGGCGGATGCACCATCTAGATGGTAAAACTATATCTGAAATTTTAGGAGACAACATCGATGTTGGCCCTGTTATGAGTTTTTTAAAGGCTTGTGGATTTTATAAGAATGTCCTAGTAATTTTATATAGATATAATTATTAATTTTTTTATGTATTTTTTATTTTTATCATAAATGGTCATTTAACTTTTAATCCAATTAGAAATTTAATCTCCAATTTACCGTTTTAAACATTGATCATCAGAGTATCTATTTTAAACTCATTATTTATATCATTCCCATTGAACTCATTATTTATATTTCCATTTGTATTCATTATCACTAGAGCGCTGAAAGACTCTATGGGTCCCAGTGCTTGGCTTTATGCCACAATCACATATTCCATTCCAATAACAAACAAGATAATATAAACATAGAAACTAAATTTCATACCAATAATACTGAAACCCAAAGTGAAAGTGATATTATACCAACCAATACCACCACTAACATGGATGATTCAGTTATCCATGGAAAAGAACTTCCAATGGAAGAGGAGTTAAATGATAATAATAATCGAACTGACAAAAAGAAAAGAATACTGGAACGAACCCCACCTAAGGGAAAAAAAGTAAATATTGAAAATTACAATCAATCCAAAGAAACTCCAACTACACCAGAACATTTAAAAAAAATATTATACTAACCTCATCACAAGGGAAAATACACAATTACCCTCAATTTCAATCAAACAGCCAACATCTGGACAGTAAAGAAATAATTAATCACTCTTTACAATTCCCATCAAATAATACAAATGAAAATCATACCATAAAAATAAACCAAAATATAACTATCACCCCCCCCCCCCAACCATCCACAAGACCCAGATATTCCATTAACAACAACAAAACAAATAACTCCTCAAACCGGCAGTCCTTATCACTACAGAAAAGGACCAATAGAATCACAAAACCAGAAATTTCTAAAGCTAGATCAAATACTTCTGAACCAATAATTAACATTACCAAACATGCTTCGTCTTGTGGTTGTAATGAATGCTTTGTAAGTACATATAACCAACTAACTACCAAGACAGAGGACACAGTACGAAATTGTACAGACAATTTTACTAAAATAAGGAAATACCCTTTAACACACCAACATAAGAACGAATTATGTTCTGAATGAATCGTTAAAATACAAAAAGGAAATTATAAAATAAAAAATGGACTTATTAATATTCAATTATGAAAAACAAACAACTGCAGATTCTAATAACCAACATACAGATACAACGATTAAAAACCACAAATAAATTCAAATGCATATAAACTACGAGGCAAAGTAAAATCAGCAATCAATTTACAGAATTTAACACCAATTCCTCCCAATAATGGAATATAAAATCATTCAATGGAATATAAATGGTCTCTTAACCCGACTACGTCTGGGTGAATTACAAAGAATCATACGAGACCACAACCCAATGTGCATATGTCTACAACATATAGGAAGTACCCCTACAAATATCCAACACTATAAAATTGCCTGTTATTCACCAACTGACGGTGAAAAATTAGGCACAGCCATATACGTACATTACGTATATGGCTGTGCCTAATTTTGATAATTACATTACATATGAACCTTTCGACATACCATCTATGCCATACCAAATAACAGCTATTAAACTGTATATGCTTGACAAAAGTAAAATCACTATTTGTAATTTATATAACCAACCAAATTTCAATGCAAATTTTAGTGATTTTTCTGAACTTATCTTATTAGCAAAAGTATACAGGAACCCCTACTTATAGTAGGAGATTTTAATGGGATACTAATAACCCCACTGACACATCCGGAATCGACAAAGAAAAAACTATAATGAAACACAACCTGTGTTGTCTCAATGAAATGGAAGTTCCAACATATTTTTCAAATACACACCTAACCGTTTCTTCAATTGACATTTCATTATGTTCAAATGATGTAGCCGAGAAATTTGAATGGAACGTCCTAGACGATTCATACACAAGTGACCATTTCCCAATCATTCTGAACTACTTAAGTAATATCAAAATATTGCCACCTACAAGATATAATATTCAAAAAGGTAACTGGGATAAATATTTCCTATACACACGAAATATACCACCATTCCCACATAACGAAGATCACAATACTACATGTGAATCCTTCTCAAACTTCATAATAAATGCTGCAGATAAAAGTATTCCAAAAACCAAATCACATCCCACAAAATCCCCTGTCCCATAGTGGAACCCAGCCTTAACAACCTTAAGTAAAATAAAACATATATTGGGTCGCAATCTAAACAGACTCAAAACTCGCCTTAAATCACTCAACAAAATGCCCTATAATATAAACATATTAAACAAAATAGTTATAACAAACATAATAATTAACCACATTAAACTACTATATAACAAATATACAGCCAAATTTAGAAAAACGGTAATAGCTGAAAAAATCGCATCAAGGAAGGAATATGTCTCAAACATATCTTCAAACACATCCACAAGGGATATCTGGCAAAAGATAAGGAAAACCAATGGAAAACATATAAGACCTCCAAGAAGTGCAATACATTTAAATGGAAAAATATACCATGATACTTATGAAATATCAAATATAATTGGAAAGCATTCTGAAAACATCAGTGCTTACTCTAGCCTAGATATACATTTTCTAAATATCAGAAAACAAAAAGAAAATATAATATTCAATTTTGAAACTCTTCAAGACCTGGAATAAAATTATATTTTCAACATGGATGAACTAGATAATGCCATCAACTCTTGTCATCCCTCCGCACCAGGATATGATGAAATATCATTTGAAATGATAGAAAAATTAGCTCCTATAGCTACATCATATTTATTAAAAAATTTTAATAGTATCTGGCTAAAACGTGTCTTCCTGACAAATGGAAACATGCCATGATAATTCCAATAAATAAACCAGGAAAGGATGCAAGAAATCCATCCAATTATAGACCGATATCCCTAACAAGCTGCCTATGCAAAATCTTAGAAAAAATGGTTAATGCACGATTAACGTATGTAATAACCAAAGAATCCATTTTAACACCAACAAAATCTGGTTCAATAGCTGGCAGATCAACCTTAGATCCCTTAACACATTTAGAGGATCATATCAAAAAATGTTATGAACAAAAAAAAATTAACTAGCTATATTTTTTTTATATAGAAAAAACATATGACACAGCATGGAAACATAACATCATGCAAAAACTACACTTCAAGGGACTAAGAGGCCAGTTACCAATATTTATTAAGAACTTTTTAACAAAGAACTTTTCAAGTAAGAGTAGAAAATCCCTACTCAGTAACCTATAAACTGGAAGAAGGAATCCCTCAAGGTAGTGTCTTGAGCTGTACATTGTTTGCTTTAGCAATCAATGACATTACTATAAATTTACCAAGTGGTGTAAAAAACAATGTTGATGACTTTGTTATTTACTATACGAGCAGTAATTTGAGACATGCTCAGAGAGTGCTCAGTACTGCCATTTCAAATATATGTAGTTGGACAAATTCAGTTGGATTTAAATTTTCGACTGATAAAACAAAAGCAATCGTCTTCTACAAAGACAAAAGATGCTGAAGAACCAAACAATCAAACTTCACCTTTATAGCACTGAAATACAATTTTGTACAAAAATCACATATCTAAGGGTGATATTTGGTCAACATTTAAATTGGAAAGAGCACATCAAATACATTAAAGCTAAGGGCATCAAAGCCCTTGCCATATTGAAAAAGTTATCACACACTAATTGGGGAGCAAAGCGAGACATTTTATTAATGATATATAAGACAACAGTCTTATCCATAATAGATTACTGCTGCCCAATATATTCATCCGCCTCAGAATCTGCATTAAAAACTCTCGATACAGTGCACCTTGAAGGCGTGAGATTGTGCACAGGAGCATTCCAATCGTGCCCAACAAGCTCGCTTCCAGTAGAGGCAGGTGTGTTGCCATTGAAACATCACTGTAATTTGATAGCAATACGAAGAGGTCTTTCACTGCAAGCACGATCATCTCCTGCAGCTGACTGCTTTCAAAATTGTAATCTGGAAACAGGTTCATGGTACTGGCTCTTTTCCAAAAAGAGCTAAATACCTAGTGAACTTACATAGCATAAATCCAATTTAACATCCACCATGGATGTTAAAACGAATAAAGATATGTAGGTACCTCCCTGGCTTACCTGCTTAAAAAGCAAATGACAAGTACAGAAATGTACTGCCAATATGCTTTAGAGCACATAAGAAGAAAAGGAGACAAATTCATGGTATATTCAGATGGCTCCAAAAATAATGCTGGAGTAGGAGCATCTACATATTCGAAAAATATGCTAATCAAAAGAAGCCTACCTTTAATATCATCAATATTTACTGCCAAAGTCACGGCCAAACAAATGGCTCTTGATATGATATCTGAGGCAAGAGCAAGTGTCTACTATTTTCAGCGACTCACGTAGTGCTGTAGAAGCTATAAGACAATATAAATCAGTAAACCAAATAGTACAAGAATTACAAATAAAAATTCATCAACTCCTACAATCAGGATTACCAATAGAAATATGTTGGACCAGCCCACGTGGGAATAAAAGGAAATGAAAATGCAGACTCAGCTGCCAAATTAGCCTGCACTATCCCTCCAACAATTACACATGCCCCAGTGTCAGACTGGATAACATCTATTAAACCATTGATATACCAAGATTGGAAAAGAGAATGGGCCTTAGTGCCAACCAGAAATAAACTTAAAAATATAAAAGCTGAAGTGTGTGCATGGAGGACATCCTCACAAAAAGAAAGATCTAAAGAGATGATCCTAACAAGGCTCCGTATGGGACACACAAGATTCTCACATGGTCACTTGATGTCAACACCACATGCTGACCCATTAAAGTGTAATAGATGTCAAACACCCATGACAGTGCAGCATTTACTTGTTGAATGTCCAAATTGGACCCAGCAAAGATCGATTTATCTACGGAATTCTAAAATGAAAAGTATTCTTGTCGAAAACAAAGATTTTTCAATAAACAACATCATGAATTTTTTAAATAAGACAGGTTTCTTAAATAAAGTCAAAATTTTTTCCTTCTTAGGATTAATCCCTGAGAACCAGCCCGAGAAGAGTCTACTTAAGACTCAGAGGTCTGGAAAACCTAAGCCCTATTGATAATGATAATAATCCAGAGAGTAAATATTTATTTTTTGGATAATTTATATACCAGATAGTAAATATTTATTTTTTAGATAATAATTTATAGAGATTTTAAATAGCATGTTTAATCCTTCGGGCTAGCCCTAGGAGAGTGGTCTGTTTAAAGTAAGGTAAAAAAATATAATGTTGCACTCTGCAGAGGCAAATACATATTCACTCATCAAAGTGTGTGTGCCTATCATCGATTGAATAAGAGTTTGCAGCACAGATGGCATCGAATACAGCACTTTCACAGTCATATGTAGAATGTGTTTGTCTTTTGACCATTTGAGGTTATTTCTGCTTTGACAAACTGACTCCGTGTGGTGAGCGCATTGACATAAATCACAGGCATGACCATATGCAGGACACTCTGTCTTCCTGGTAGAGCCTGACACTACTTTTGCCATGTCCATGCTTGCTACAGTATGAGCATGGATCCAGTTGTACAGTGTCTGTGATACCAGGCTGTTTGGACTTTTTATAAGAACTCTTGGCTGTTTCAGTGACATGAGAGTCAACCAGACATGATGCGGAGCGTTTACCAGTTTCTTTGGCCTCAATGAACTGAAAAACATCCTCAAATGTCATGTCTTGGTTCTTGTCACCAAGAAGACCAAGTTGTATCTCAGGGATCTGCAATTCCTTAAGTAAGGACATCATGAAGGATTGGGCCATGTAGTTGACCTTCTCATTGCAGCTAGGGCACTGAATCATAAACTTGTAAACCACAGCTTGACCTCGGAGACGTGCACCAAAGCTTCGAATACGCTCCTCGTGGTCTTGGCGCATACTTGGAAGGGCGACTCTTGTGACTATAGTATTTTCCACACATATGGCAAACTTTTTCATTTCAGCCATGACCTCGTCCACAGATCTGTTAGTAAGGCTGCTCCCAACTGACTGTGTGAGATCTTTGTGCAACTGTTCATCACTATACTCAGGTAGTTGAACCACCTTGTTGCATTTGTAAGGACGACATTCCCACCGAAATGTCCATCCTCCCAATGTATATACCTCTTATTTACATATACCAAAATGTAGAGCAGTTTGTGGCCTCTCCACCAATATATGTATCATAAATTTACACATCCTGTATGCTTAATTATATGTATATTTGTAGGTGCAAGAAAGCACAATCACAGCGGGGGTCTGCTCCCTTTTTCGTATGTACGCATGATGAACACTACAATTCCATCTGCACAACCTCTTTATATATGTCTGTTTCTGACCAATAAATCAGTAAGCATTTCTTGTCTCGGTCCAGTCCTCACAATTGGTGACCTCCCAGTTTAGGATGGTGAATTAACGGTCTTGGCTCAGCCATTAAGGGACTAATTACCACTGCTCACCTTCAGAGACCTTTAGTGGACTCATTATGGTGTGTCGACTGTAGCAAAGTGAGATGGCGGACTTGGAGAACTCAAGTTGAGAATGGGAGCTTACCAATGGCCCCCTGCATAGTTCCTCGATGCCCCAATCCATGCCCTTGTGAGCCGCTGCCACATCACCTGAGCCCCACTCCATCAAACTGTCACCCTTTTTCGCCCCATGGACATCAGAACACCCCCTCCTTGGAGCAGACTTCCAGCCCAGCACGGGCTCCTAGTGAATGTAGCCCACCAACACCTCCTGGACATGGAAACCTGCCTCTCTTGCCCCCTCACCACAGGCCCCAGGGCTCCTGCCATCTGCTCCCCCGCAAGTACGGCTCCCTCTTTCAGGAGTTCCCGGATGTCTTCTGACCTGAGCTCTGCCAGGCAGCAAGGGGCACGCCCAAGTAGGATGTGTACCACCACATCATAACCAAGGGGCCCTGATTCATGCAAAGTTCCACCGCCTCCTGCCGAAGCTCTTCCAGGAAGCCAAGAACGCGTTCACGGATATGGAGCAGATGGGTATCTGCTAGAAGGCTGCATGCCCCTGGGCATCCCCCCTCCACGTGGTGAGGAAGGCAGACAGCACATGGAGGCCCTGCGGGGACTACCGTCGCCTCAATCTCGTCACCACGCCCAACAGCTACCCCCTGCCGAACAAGCAGAACCTCACTGGTCCCCTCCATGGGGCAAAGATATTGTCAAAGGTAGACCTCCTTAACATAGTAAGGCCTACTTCCAAGTCCCTGTCCTTCCCGATGACATCCCAAAGATGGCAATCATCATGCCCTTCAGGTCTTTCATCTTCGCCTTCTCAACCTTTGGCCTGCGAACACTGGAGCTACCTTCCAGCTCCTAATGGACAGCATCCTCGATGAGTTACCTTTCTGACCCTTTCTGCGTCTGCTACGTAAGATGACATTCTCATATTTTCCAGATCGCCAGAGGAACTCCTGAACCATGTCCACCCGTCGAGTAGGACTCCTTCCAGTGGTGAGGGGATAAGGGACCCTGGCTTCTATGAGAATGTTCGTGCATTCCCATAGGAGCCCCGGGTCCTGATGGAACATCCTGCAACCCTTTCTCTCTCACTTTTAATCCTTCTCTCTTCTCTTTCTTTCCTGAATCCTTCTCTCCAACCTCTAAATTTTGACTGTTTTTTGGACTGCTTTTGTCGACAACTTTTGGAATGGACTTGGCCAAGCTTTGACAGTCCTTGTGATTTGATGGAGGGTGGGGTTGGACGGCACTCCTCCTCACCCGTAGAACTGGAGTACCTGACGTGTTCGAGCGAGGGGAAACTTTTATGTTAAACTCTGCACTCAGTGCTGGGTCTGATCGCAACAGACTGACAACCCTCAAGGCACTGGGTGTGGGGTGTGTATCTGGGTAGGACTCCTAGGGTGCTACCCCCCAGATGCTGAAGCCTTGCCGAGGATGGGGGGCTTCGGGTTCAGCAGCTGGGCCCTGATGCCTGGTGGGAACTACTTTCTCGCTGGGCCTTGGTGCCCAGCTGTTGATCCAACTAAATAAGTCAGCTCTTTTCCTTTTACTAAAACTTTTCATCCTTCTGCTTCCTCCCCCTATAAGGTACAGATTTTATGTTGATGACTTTGGATTGGTTTTGGACATGATTTGGACTTGCTCATTGGATTTGGTGGAGGGGTGAGGATGGTTGGCATGCCACCTCACCCGTAGAACTCGAGTACCTAATGTGGTCGAGCGAGGGAAAGTTTATATGTCAAACCCTGCTCTTAGTGCTGGGTCTGATCTCGACGGACATCATGACGCCTTAAGCACTGAGGGTCGGGGTGTATATGGGTGGTATCCCTAGGGCAGCCCTGTATGGGATAACACTGTCCTCTAAATGTGGCTCCATGGTGGGTGGGGGGCTACCTGGACGAATCATAAATCCTTCGTCTTATGGCGACATTAATTAGATCTTCGGTTGACGACTTAGGCAAGGATAAGGACAAGGAAAAACTTGGTAATTCCTCCATTGTAACTTTGGAGCCTTTTTCAAATGAGCTCCTTGTTACAAATATTCTGCATGTGAAACCAGTCCCTTTAGACTGGAATTATGACACGATATATAATGAATTTTGTAAATTTGGGAACATCAAAGAATTACGAAATAAACTTGGCAATAATTATGGTTTTTTTGAATTCTGGATAATTTTCAACACTGAATCGGAAGCTCACAGAGCCTTTAGAGAATTTAGGTCGGATTCTATGAGTGTTGGACTTGTAGAGGCAGAAGAGGTCCCTAGATATCTTGACATTTTATAAACCACCAAATGAAATAAAAGATCCTAATAGAATAAGTAAAATCTCCAGATCTCCAGACCAAGCTAAGTGGTTAATTATCTCAACGCATGGTGAGAGAGGCAACCTCTTCAAGGTGAAAAGGTTGGTAAGCCAGAAGATCGGCAATGTTGGGAGCCCAGAAGTAACTCGCTTTGGGCATAATAGTTTTTTAGTTCATACCAAGACCAATGTTCAGTCGGTAATGCTCCTAAATTTGAAGCTTGATCCTGAGGGTATGGTAAAAGAGGTAAAACCTCACTATAATTTTAGTTATGCGAAGGGTGTTATCTTTAATGAAGATTTACATGAAATGGATGAGGAGGAAATTTTGGATATGTGTCCAGACGTGGTTTGGAAGGTTTTTAAAGTGCCCCGCTCATCGATGCTTATTTTAACATTTATAAATTCTTTCCTGCCATCTGAAATTATTCTTGACAGTGAAATCTTGAAAGTTCGTCCTTATAGACCGAGAGTGCTCCAGTGCTTTAAATGTTTTGGTTTTGGACACTCCTCGTATGTTTGTACCAGAAATAAACTCTGTGAATCGTGTGGCCAGCCTGAGCACGAGGAATGTTCTGGACCGGTAATGTGCATAAACTGTAAGGGTGAACATTGAGCCCGTGATAAGAAATGTAGTGAATTCAAAAAAGAACAAGAGGCATTACTAAAATCTATTGCTGAACATATCAGTGTGGGACAGGCCAAAAAGCTGTTGGGCAGGAAATCCTATTCGGATTGCCTTGAAAGGTCACCCAACAATTGAGTACTGCTTCTTCTAGTGCCCCTTCTGGTGGGCTCCCCGGTGCCCCGCTGGTGGGGGGTTTTCCACACCCCCTCTTGTGCGGACCACCCCGAGCCCCCCCTGTTGGGCTTCCCGTGCGGCCGTGCCCCACCTGGTGGGACCTCCCATGCCCCCCCTGGTGGGGCCTGGCGGGGCCCCCCTGGTGGGGCTTCCCATGCCCCTCCTGGTGGGGTTTCCCATGTTGCAGAGACTCTGGTTAAGCCAGGGGACCCTGTTGATTCTAGGGTTCAAACCAGATCTCAGGATGATGACGACGTTCGTCTGGTGTCAGGACAATTGCCTGACATTTGAGGCCCTCACCTGATCCTGACGTTACAGTGCACCGTGGAGATGACGGTGAGGAGATCGAGGCCCTCCTTATTCGTCAGAAGAGGTCCCTTTCTCCCTCTTCGCCTCATTCACGGTCATTCAGATATCAAAGGAAAAACAAAAGCAAAACTGAAAGGGCAAGTGAAGGCCCTTCATCAAAAAGATCTGTAACACCTAGATCTAGATCTAGTAGTATCTGGTAAAGCTGATAAGATATCTCTCACCAGGACCACAGATTCCTAAATTAGTAGAGAATTTTAAGATCCCTTCCTCTAAATAATGGCTCTCATGCAGTGGAACATCCGTGGCTTTATATCAAATAGAGAGCAAGTTCGGGTTCTGTTTAGGAACATGATTTATCTGCGATGTGTCTACAAGAGACAAAGTTGGGAGAGCACACACCCAATGTGGGTTTTAATTATTCATTTCACAGGTCTTCACCCTTGATAGGTGTACGTGCTCAGGGAGGCACAGGCATCATAGTCCGCAAGTCTGTTAATCACAGGGTTGTTCAATTGAACACTGTGTTGCAGGCTTGTGCAGTCCAAATTTTTAATTATAAATGGATCACAATTTGCTCTCTCTACCTTGATCCATCATTAGAAAGTAGATTACAGGATGCTCAGGGTAATCCCCGCGAGCTAGAATTAAACGACCTACAGACACTGATAGACCAGCTACCTAAACCCTTCATTCTGATGGGGGATTTTAATGCCAAACTGTGACCGCTGGGGTTTAATAATAGAACAGCTGCTTGACGTGAATGACATCACTTTAATGAATGATGGTTTCCCCTACAAGACATGATGTTTTTCATAATACTGATTCAGCCATTGACCTCACTATCTGCTCTTCATCTTTGAGGTTAGATTACCAGTGGGTAGTAGACCAGAATGATCATGGCAGTGATCATTGGCCCATTCACTTAAAGTATATGAAAAATATTCCATCTCCATGTTTACCAAAATGGAAGGTAGGGGAGGCTGACTGGGGATTATTCAAAAAATCTACTGAAGTTGATCAAGAAATAAATGATTTTCAGAGCCCAACATCTGCTTATGAGTATTTAATCAGTATATTGTTGTGTGGTGCCATGCTGTCTATTCCTCGAACTTCTGGTAAACCTCGGCGTCCTCTAGTACCTTGGTGGTGTGATGCATGCGCATTGAGCCAAAAGATAACAAGAACTTGCTACAAGAGATATCGTAGATACCCTTGCTTGGTAAATAAAATTATCTATAAAAGAGCTCTTGCTAAGCAAAAGAAAACATTTAAGCAAGCAAAGAGGGAATCGTTTATCAGATATATAAGTGAATTAAAATATGATTCGCCGATGTCATTAGTCTGGAACAGAATCCGAAAGCTGCAAGGGAAATTTTCTCCACCTCCCTTGCCTATATTGAAAATTGATGGCTTCCTCCTATCTGATTCTGGAGAAGTTGCAGAAACCTTTGGTAGGCATTTCTCCAATATATCTAGTGCCCTACATTACTCTCCTACATTCAGGAATATTAGGGACAGTACCACGGTTGTTCCTGCTGTTAGTTTAAATTCAGAGTCGTATAATCTTCCTTTCACCATGAAAGAATTAGATCATGCAATCTCGTTATCTTCCCCAACATCTCCTGGGGAAGATGATATACTCTACTCAATGATTTTTAATTTGCCTAGAAGTACAAAACAATTTCTCTTAGACATTTTAAACAGTTTTTGGCTTTCAGGAACTTCACCAGAGTCTTGGAAGATATCGATTATTGTACCGGTTTTAAAACCTTTTAAAGATTCCTTCCTTCCTAAGAACTATAGGCCAATTGCTCTAACCAGTTGTGTTAGCAAGATTTATGAGAGGATGGTCAATGCTCGACTTGTGTGGTATTTGGATTCAAAGAATCTTTTATCTAATCGGCAGTTTGGGTTTAGGAAAAATAGAAGTACTTCTGACCCTTTGATGTTCCTTACTCGGGAGATACAGAATGCTTTTGCTGTCCAAAACCAGACTGTTGCAGTGTTCTTTGACCTAGAAAAAGCCTACGACACTACCTGGCGAGGGGGTATCCTTATGCAACTTGTTGAGTGGGGTGTTGTGGGTAATTTGTTCTATTGTCTGAAAGATTTTTTGACAGAACGTTACCTGAAAGTAAGAGTGGGCTCTTACATTTCTTCTGCCTACCCTCAAGAAGAAGGGTTACCTCAGGGAAGCGTCCTTAGTCCAACACTCTTTAATGTAGCTGTCAACAGCCTACTAGAACAAGTTCCTGTCGGGGTGCATGGTCTGGCCTTTGCTGATGATTATGCAATAATCTGTAGTAAGTCTACAGCTGTCGAAGCTTGTCAAAAGATCCAGACTGCTATTAATTCTTCAACATCATGGGCCAGTGCTAAAGGGTTCAAATTTTCTTCACCAGAAAAACCAAAGCTATACGATTTTGCCGATTAAGAAGAGTGGAAGAGATCCTTATGCTGTTTTTAAATGATTCGATTTTACCTTATGAAGATAGCATTAAGTATCTAGGTGTTACATTTGATAAAAAATTAACTTTTACTCAACATGTTAATGAAGTTGTATGTAACGTGAAGCTTCGTCTTAATATTCTTAAAGTCGTGTCTAATTTTAATTGGGGGGCAGATCGAATCACCCTCTTGAGGATGTATCAGGTTTTATGCCTAAGCAAAATTGATTATGGTTGCCAAGTTTATGGTTGTGCGTGCAAGACAACACTGCAGAAATTAGATGTTGTCCATAATATGGCTTTACGTATTTGTACGGGAGCCTATAGAACTTCACCAGTAGAAAGCCTATATGTTGAGTCAGGTTTTCCCCCATTATGTATCCGTAGGGAGGAATTGGGCTTGAGAGTCCTATCAAGAGTACTTACGTCAAAGCTAACCCCAACTATAAGTACATTAGAGAACCATCTGATAGAGCCCCAAATAGACCTAGACTGCCAAAGCCGCTTGAAGTTCGACTAGCCAGCTCTGCCAGGGAGGTGGGATTACTAACCCCCTGCAGTAGCTGAAATTTCGCCCTCAAAGTTTCCTCCTTGAATAGCCTCGCATAGAAATCTGCCCAATTAGGGAAAGCAGGAGCAACAGTTCTGGTGATCAGTTGAGGGCAAGTTTCTTGGATCATGCTTCTGAACATGGTGATTCTCATCATATATATACTGATGGCTCGAAGGGTTCTGATGGTGTTGGTTGCTCTGTCTAGTGACTAGTGATAATATAATTAAAAAGAAGCTTCCATCTAATTCCTCTGTTTTTACAGCTGAACTGCTGGCAGTTTTGACTGCTCTTAAATATGTTTTTTATAGTTCTTGTACTAACAAGGTTTTTACCATTTTTACCGACTCTTTGAGTGTTTTATCTTCTCTCAAAAGCCTAGTCTCTTGCCACCCTTTAGTGCAAGAAGTACAAGATTGGTTTTATCTTTTAATTAATAGAAGAGGATTTTCTGTTAGGTTTTGTTTGGGCTCCGTCCCATGTTGGAATTGTTGGGAATGAGCGAGCCGACGCTGCTGCTAAGGCTGCAACTAGGCTTAGGCACATTTCCAACATGGGCGTCCCTGTATCTGATTTTAAAAGTACCATTCGATTTTATTGTAGAGACCAGTGGCAGGCCCACTGGTCTACTTTAGATAATAATCTTAAATTAAAGTCGATTAGGCCTTCTGTTCATCCTTGGCCTCATAGCCGGATGGATAGAAGGTCTGAGATAGTTTTAGCTAGATTACGTATTGGCCACACTAAATATACTCACGGGTATCTAATGATGAGTGGAGCGGATAGGCAGGTTCCTCGCTGTTCCACTTGTCATGTGGATTTGACTGTGGTGCATATTTTGGTGGAGTGCCCTCATTTTTGAAACCAACCGTAGAGCTTGTTTGCTGGCAAATAAGACTCTTGCCGATATTTTTAGGTGAAGGTGCTCAGGCAGAGCAAATTATGACATTTTTAAAAATATTGGTCTTTTTTTATGAATTGTAATTTTCTCTTAATTGTTTTAGGTTTCTTGTTTGGTTTTTATGAATGAATGATTTGTATGTTAGACTGGTTTTGTGTATGTTTGTTTGTGGGTCAGTGACTTTCTTTTTTATTCTTAAGATATACATGCGCTGAATGGCCCCTCGGCTCCGGCGCTTGGCTATGTGCCAAAAATTTTATAATCTAATCAATCCCTTAGGTGCTATATCACCATCTAATTGTGGCTCGATGGGTGGTATGGGGCCAACCTGGACAAATGTTCACACCATAATCTGATGGATTTTTATTTAACCCCCCCTCTGTTGATGACTCTCGCCTGATTAGGATTCCGCATTAGGCCCTCCACTCGACCAAACACCGGGACACCAGGGTAAATACTGTTGGTGTAAATGAAAATCTAAGAGTTGTGTATTGTAGTAACATAAGTGATAAAGTCGATTTTGACATATTACATAATTACATGAAACAGTTTGGCAAGGTAGATAGAATAAAATTATGAATTGTTAAAAGCCCCCATCTCTTATGAAAGTTACATAACCTTTAGCAAAGCTGAATATGCCTCCAAAGCTCTAGAGAATCTGGATGGTAAAAATATCTTTGGTTCAGTCTGCCATGCGAAGTTATTTAATATAAACAATTTGGAAGAGGATGAGACAGACTATGTACCCAGCAAATTTGAGGTTGATAGCCAAAAACACCTGGCAAAAGATGACCCAAAATTGATTTGGCATGTTGCAAATTACAAACAGGGCAAAGAAAACTTTTTAACAGCATGCTAGTATCTACAGATGAAGATTGGTGCCATTCCTAAAGGCAATATCAAAAGATATGGTAAAGGAGTCTTGATCAAAGCAAATAACGATATTCAAATTAAGATGCTTTCAAAATTCCAACCAACTGAAGATGGTAATATTTTAGATGTATCTCCTCATCGATCATTTAACATTAAACGGGGTATAGTTTATAGCAGAGACCTATATGAGTTTGAAGAGGAGCAAATATTAAAAATGTGTCCTACATATGTCATTAAAATTAGAAAATTGAAAGGCACTCAGTATGCCATTGAATTTACTTTCACCTGCTCCTACTTACCGGAATATATTGATATAGACCACTCTAAGGTTTGGGTTAAGCCATTTAGATATCGACCAACCCAGTGTTATAAATGCTTTGAATATGGCCACGTATCAAACTCATGTACAAAACCAGGAAAGTGCTTTGTGTGCTCTGGTGAACATGTAAAGGACAACTGCAAAGCTGATAAATATTGTCTCCACTGTGCTGGCAATCATTCTCCCAATTGGAGGGGCTGTCCTCAATATATTTTCCAACAAGAAGTTGTAAACACTGCGTATAATAACTTTATCAGCATAGGAGAAGCCAAACGCTTGGTTCGAGGTGCTAACAAAAGTGCTGGAGCCTCATTTGCTTCCACTGTTATAGGAAATAATGCATTCCATCAGCCTGCTAAACCCAACATTAAAAATAACACACCCTCTCAAGATATTTCAACATCTGTGGTATGTAATGAACTTCCAACTAAAGTGGTTCAAGCTGTGATTGATGAACCTCTCCCTGACCTGCAAGCAAATGCTGTCTCAGTGTTGAGCTCAACTGTTAAGCCCAAAGAGAGAATAAAATCTAAAGGTAATCTTAACAAATCTTATGACAGTTTTCAGTCACCCCCGAAGTCAAAGAAATGTAGAACATCCTCTCCTATAGAGTTTAAAACTCCAATTTCTAACAGATTCAATGCACTTGATGACCCCTTTAAGCCATTATCAACCTCACAGCCATTAGAAAAGATGTCTCGGTCCTGCTCAAATTTAAGTATGACCGACCTCTCCCAATCCCCTCAATCATATGCAGAAACAGCTACTTCTGAAGTGGAGGGAAAACATGCTGACTCACTAAATATAGTTAAAAATTTAGATAAATCTAGTCTCAAACTGAATAAACAGGATGTGCAGGAAAAATGTTCAAATTCCACCTCATCCAATAAGAGTAAAAGTCTCCCAGGCACCAGACTTAAGAGACTCAAATCCAAAAACATTCAGCTGTGTTACTTTGAAAACCCAGCTAAATAATGACTTGGCTGGGCACAAGAATCAAAGTTAAAATTCCAGTTTAATATCTTGCAATGGAATTGCAAAGGCCTTAGGACTCGTTCTGAAGAGTTAAAATCACTGTTGAACCATCATGATCCAGATGTAGTTTGCCTTCAAGAAACTAAGTTAGGCAACTCATTATACAATCCAGGATTAAATGATAAAATGTTTGTGATGAACCCCAGAGATGGTGATCGAGCTCATGGGGGTTTGCAATTATTGTTAAAAAGTCTTTGCAACATACCAGTGTTCCTTTGAACACAAACCTACAAGCAGTCGCCATTCGAGCATGCTTTGAAAAAGAGATTACTGTGTTTTCTCTATTTATTTACCTCCCACCTAGGTCAGAAATTACTTTGAATAACATTCAGGCACTAGCTAATCAACTACCTCCTCCTTTCTTACTACTGGGAGATTTTAATGCCCATAATAGTCTATGGGGAGGTGATACCTTGAATGCTATAGGTAGAACCATCGATGATTTTATCTTAAATAATTATCTCTCTCTTTACAATGATGGTTCAATGACGTTTCATAACATCTACACCAATGTCTTTTCAGCTATAGATTTAAGCATTTGTTCACCTGCAGTCCACTTGGACTTCAACTGGTCTGTAGATGAACTTTTGCACGGAAGTGATCACTTTCCCATACATTTAAAGTATGCTAGAAACATACCTTCTGAATCTCCTATAAAGTGGAAAGAAAATGAAGCAGATTGGAGGACGTATGAAGGAAGCTTTCAATTACATCACGAAGTAGAGCCATTTGAGTCACACTTAGATGCGTATGATTATTGGACCTTAACTATATTGATATATCCCAAAAACAAAGGGTAAACCAACAGGCCTGCAGTTCCTGATGGGACCAAACCTGTGGCAGACTGCGAAGAATAGTGAGAAAATGCTATAGACAATTCAAGGCAAAACCCTCAGGAACAACTAAAACTACATACCAACGGCCTTAGCCAAACTGTTGAAAAAATAACACTTAGTTATTTTTTGTTTTCTGTTTCTTTTTTTTAATATGGTAATTTGGTAAGTTTGTAAATGATTGTTTTATTTTTAACTTGCATTTTTAGTATTTAAATATTTTTTGTTTACATAAAATGATGACAATTCCTTAATAACCTGTTAAAAATTAAGATGGTTTGGGTCGTTGAAGAGATTTGTTGCTCATTATACATTTCTTACAGAAAGGAGAAGTGGACGGCTTTTAATGAAAATGAAGGTAGTTCTTAGCCATTTTCACCAGTGACAACATTGGATTTACTTACCTCTTTATCGTCATGGTGAAAAAATAAGTGATCGGTACCATGGATCCGCATCCCTACGTTCACCTTCTACTTGGAAGCCTTATCAAGAGCCAGCACAGCAATTGTGATTTGTTGCATTTACAAACAGCATACACGGACAGTATGGGTTGTGAGGTGCGTCATCATTTTTAAAGGTCATTTAAATTTTATGATTTATAATCCATAGTTCATTCAATAATGAAAGTCCCTTGCTTTGCTATTTAGCCCCCACAAATAAATATACCCTTGGATAATATTTATATCATTTACAATTTTTATGGGATTGCCATATTATAATTTCCCAGTCATAGTTAAGAGATTCGTTTTATCTTCAGTTACTTTGTGCTGGTTAGATAATTTAAGTGTTGTATCATATTTTGGTATCTTCTCATTTGCCACTTTTATGTTAATTAGTCGTTTATTTACATTCGTTGTTTTTACTACTTAGGTGGTTACTCGTTCGGCTTTACTGTAAATTTGGCTTGTTGTATACAAGTAATATACTTAATACGCAAAGTGGACCATTGCCTTTAGGTAATTATTATTTGATAGTGTTGAGTGAAATCCATTTTTTGATACAATACATACATTTGAATGGCATTCCTGTGTTTAAATAATTTATTAGTGATTTCGATAGTTTAAATTACCATTTGAAGTGTAACTGAGATTTGGTATTTTATACTTGTCTAGGGGTTCTTGAGAATGGTAATTGGAAGTTGGAGATGCTTGACCATCGCTTTGACCTCCATTTAAGGCGATCATCTTCGACAGCAGCAACAACAGCATTGGGTTTAATTTGAGCAGCTATACATGAAACCATTTTATTATATCTTATTCAAGTTCATAATTTTATGAAGGTTTCATTAAAATAAGAAAATTACTCTTTGTATTAATTTTCCAATTACGTAGTAAATTTTTCGAGACAAACAAGGAAAATATATTACTAGCAGAACTTCACACGGAGGTAAGAAAGTTATGCTTTGTGTGAAAAGGGAGAGATTTTGATTCCTTTAAATGCAAAGGAATGATTGGGAACGAAAGTTACTATGATGCGTGACACTGCATCTTCGCAAACTTTCATCAGCCCAAAACTTCATCGTCTAGCAAAGGCTACGGGCAGGTCTGTAGCAGTCTCAGATTTGTCACATGAAACTGTATTTCCATCAGTAACTATACAAATGAAATGTCTTTATTTTGACAGATCAGTAGAAGTGGCATTAAATGAAAAGTAATTTCCATGCATGGATATTTATGTGTTGATCGGCAGTGACTTGGCCCACAGAAAAGTTTTTAGCAATTTACCAATTAACTCTCCTGAGGTTAAAGAACAGTGTCATGTGGTAACCACGTCTACAAGCAAAACTACTACTTCTAATAATCCCGACCTTAACTTTCCAAATTCTGTTTCTAAACAGGTTGAAAATGCCATTGAACTACCAGATATCAATCCTAATAAATTTGCTGATGACCAACTTAAAGATGAATCATTACAGTCATTATTTGGGAATGTTATCGACCAGCCAGAGAAGAATCATAAGTCTCCTTACTTTTATAAAGAAAGAGGGATTCTTCTACGACTTTCGTTCTCCCAAACTGTATTATGAAGATGATTGGGGGGACAAACATCAACTAGTGGTTCCAAAGCCACACTGCCAAGTCCTTCTAGGGATTGCACACTCAGTCACTTGGGAATCACCAAAACTTATCAATGATTGGCGGAAGATTTTTACTGGTTAGGTTTGAAAAAAGATGTAAGACTCTTTGTGAATGCTTGCTCAATGTGTCAACTGGTAGGTAAACCCAATCAGTCTGTTCTGTTAGGATTTTCTTCTTCTTTTATGTTGTGACGTCTTCTTCGTTACCTTTTTAGTTTTGATTTGTGTTTGTTATTAATTTGTTATATGGGGCTACTCTTTAGCTACACAGTGTTGAGTTTCTTTCTCTCTTAGGAACAATAATTCTAATACTTCTCTGTTCTTCTGGACTTCTCGCTGGTCTCTCTACTTATCTCTCAGGAGGCTGGATATATAGAGAAATTATATTGAGTTTTTTTCGGGTTTCCTTTAGAAATTCTGAGGGCAACTTCAACACCACGTTTTAGTTCTTAATTATTATTGTAACACACATAATTTCACTTTCCTATCACACACAAGTCTAATTGACACAGCGTAAACGGAGTATAAATCGACACAAGTTATGCGTCCAGAGGTGAGTTGCTAACTGATCTTTTCTTTCGTCCCAACTGAACTCTGGACCCATTTCTGATTTCTGGCTCCACCTCTAATTCTTCATAAATGGTTAATCTTCAATGCCTACTACTTCCGGCGACGACATCTAACGAATCAGGGCATATGCTGTGAGCAGTCCGTTCCACCCACTTGTTATTCGTTGTTCGGGTCAGAGTTGACGTCTAACAGCTTGCATCATCGATTTTTGTTTGCCTTCATCTACCAAAACTCTGCTAGTACATTTTCCTAGCTAATATATTTCTTACATAACCAATCTTATAGACTTCTGCCTAACAGTTCCTCCTGCACCATTAATACGTACCAGTTACTGTACCAAAAGTTCCTTTGTAACTAGGTTCCGTATTGCAATTCTTATACGTAATATAGCAGCAAAAGCAAATGTTAAACAATTTCTACATGTTTTTACTGTCTTTGGTTTTCCAAGTGAGATACAGTGTGATCGTGGAACAAATTTTACCAGTAAGGTTTTTAGAGACACATTACAACTATTTAAAATTAATCATATTCTGGCCTCAACTTATCATCCTCAGAAAAAATGGAGCCCTAGAGCGATTTCATCAGACAATGAAAGCCTTAATCAAGAAGTATATCTTCGAAATGGAAAAGGACTGGGATGAAGATCTAGACCTATTGATGTATGTATTGCGCAGTGTTCGCAATGAATCTACTAATATCTGCACTTTCGAACCACCATTAAGGAAAGAATTCTTCAGAATGGTAGACAGGGAGAAGTATTTGACACGTTGAAATATCTAACTTCACTGAATCAGAGATTAAGCTTCATCAATTTGTTCATACTAATCTACAAAACGCACAGGACGGTATGAAACACCTGTATGACAAGAAAGCTAAGGTAAGAAGTGTTAATGTTGGTGATGAGGTATTAGTATATCATCCCATACATGGTAATTCCTTACAGGAGAAATTCCTGGGACCATATGTTATTACTAAACGAATTTCTAAAGTTGACTAAATCATTAACACTCCTGATAAAAGATTATCTTCTCGGGTAGTCCATGTAAATCTTCTGAAACCTTATGTAAGATCACCATCAAAGGAAGTATGTAACCTTGCTGTTGTACAGTCTGAACCACATGTTGAATCTGATAACGATCCTATTGCAGAGCAGTTCTTATCGGATGAAATTGTGATGTCTTGGAAGGATTTGGAGAACTTTCAAATCCCACAGTCCCTACCTTCCTACCCGGAACTTGAGGCAGATGGCAAAAAGAAACAAATGGTGGAACTTATTCAGCAATATAAAGATCTGTGTTCGGATACTCCTGAAAAAGGTACAATTGGAAAACATGTCGCTATCCAGACTGATGTACACGACAACCCTACTGCAGAGTTTCTAAGGACAAACTGGCTATTCTGAAGGAGGAAGTGGATTATCTAATGGCAAATAATCTGGTTTCACAAAGTTGCTCTCCATGAGCCTCTCCATGCTTGTTGATGAAAAACCCAATGGCAAATATCGGATGTGCACCGATTATAGGAAAGTAAATGCAATTACCCTTAAAGACTCCTATCCTTTACCTAGAACAGTATATATCATACATGCAATTAGTGTTGCTAAATACTTAACTCAGATAGACCTTATGAAAGGATATTTTCAAAATGAACTAACAGAGAGAGCAAAAGATATTTCAAGTTTCATAGTACCTTTTGGACTCTTTTTCATATAATGTCATGCCGTTTGGAATGTGTAATGCCCAATCTACTTTCCAGAAGATGATCCAGACAGTGATTCAAGGACTTGAAGGAGTATATGCATATTTAGACGACATTGTTATAGCAACCTCCTCTTGGGAAAAACATCTCCAACTTTTGGAAGAGGTTTTGAAAAGATTAAGAGCAGCTAATCTTGCCATAAATCTTCTAGGAGTAACTTCTGCAAGTCTACAGTAACTTACTTAGGTCACGAAGTAGGCAGTGGTAAGATATTGCCTAAAGAAGTAAATATATGATCTATGATGGTATATCCAGTACCCCATGACAAGAAGTCATTACATACATTTTTGGGTATGACTGGAAACTATAGTAAATTTTGTCCAAATTATTCTAGCATTACTGGACCATTGTTTGAACTTACATCAAGTAAGAAAAAATTTGAATGGACTACTCAACATCAACAAATTTTTCACCAACTGAAATTATTAATGTCATATCCTATTCTTAGGTCACCAGCGTTTGATAAACCTTTTCATCTTCAAGGAGATGCCAGCAATTATGGACATGGTAGCATGTTACTGCAGAATATTTGCACTGATGATGACACCCTGCCTCCCTTACATTAACTTTTTCCTATGGCTTACCTATCTGGACGCTTCACAGAATCGCAATAGAGAAAGAGTTATACAGCATAATTTCTGTCATACTTCACTTCAAACTGTACATCGAGGGACAGAAAGAAACTATAATATTTTCAGATCATTTACTGCTTTGTTTTTTAGAGAAAGCTAGGCTGTCCAATCGTAAATTACTTAGATGGTCATATATACTTTCTTCAGCATATGTTAAAGTAGTGAGAATACCTGATACATCTAATACTATTGCTGATGCCATGTCTTGAATGAAAGGGAAAATACAATATAAAAGTATATATTGAGAAAGTTAGTTAATCGTAAATTTTTCCAACAGTTAAGTAGTCTCTAACCTAGGGGGAATGTTACAATAATATATAAAAAGTGCTTCTCTGTTGTACCAGCGCCATCTAGCCATCACTATAAGCATCAACCAGCGCCATCTAACAATTGCAAAAAATAACAAACATTTGTAAATATTGTATATAAAAGATCCATGATTAGGTAAATTAAGTTAACTTTTACTCAGAATTTTCAGACTAGGGTAGTCTGGTTTAACCAAACAAAGTGTACAGTTTTATTAATTTTATATTTATTCTTAAGTGCTGTTTATCAAGATCATAATATTCATTCTTGAGTGAATGAATACTATGATAATAAGACATTAAGAACAGAAGTGACAGTAAGATGAGGGCCATTGAGGGTACAGATTGCATTCCTCGGAAAAGTGTTTTAAATCTGGAAATGGGAGTATGAGGAATGTGACTATATATGTATGTGTGTGTATATTATATATATATATATATATCTATATATATATATATAGATAATATATTATATATACATATATATATAATATTGATATATTAATATATATGAGTCTATCACATTACCGTGATTCATAAATACTATGCATTAAGCTACAAATGTCTGTACGGACAACGCTTTTTCCCTATTTTCATTGTATCCAATCATCAAGTCGCGTTGTTCTTACTTCCATCCGATAGAGCGTTCCGCGGCCTTTCTCCCGATGTACAACACATCAAATTTCATTATTTGTACGCCTTAAACGTCGAGTCAAAATGTCTCCCGTATGCCGATTGGACGTATCATACGTCGGCTCAAAAAAGTTTTTTTAAAAATTCGCGGAAAAATACTTATAGGCCTACCAGCCGAAAACTTTTGTATCACGCGCCTTGGGGGATGCTGGGAGTTCACGGATCAAGGCGTTGTTTTGTTTACAATCGCTACGCAGGCGCGCAAGCGCGAATTTCTTTCTTATCGCACTAAAAAGTATCAGTGACACATCTCGGAAATTATTTCGTCACTTTGACATAATTATTGCACCATTTTAAATTATCCTTTACATGAAGTATTATATATGAGAATGTGCGCAATTTCATGCACAATACAACTAAAAAATACTCATGATTGTAGCTTTTATCAATTTTGAAATATTTTCATATAAATAACGATAAGTGCAAAAATTTCAACCTTCGGTCAACTTTGACTCTACAGAAATGGTCAAGAAACGCAATTGTAAGATAAAATTCTTATATTATAGTAATATTCAATCATTTGCCTTCATTTTGCAACAAATTGGACGTCTCTAGCACAATATTTCGATTTATGGTGAATTTATGAAAAAACTTTTTCCTTACGTTCGTGCGATAACTCTTCCGATAAATTTTTTCGTGCGATTGTCCTAATGTTTGCACCCTTTTAAATTTGCCGTTACATAAAGTTTTATATATGGAAATGTGCGCAATTTCATGCACAATACAACAAAAAACAACCCATGGTTGTAGCTTTTATCAGTTTTGAAATATTTTCATATAAATAACGTTAAGTGCAAAAATTTCAACTTTCGGTCAACTTTGACTCTACCGAAATGGTCGAAAAACGCAATTGTAAGCTAAAACTCTTATATTCTAGTAATATTCAATCATTTACTTTCATTTTGCAACGACTTGGAAGTCTCTAGCAATATTTCGATTTATGGTGAATTTATGAAAAAAAAATTACGTTCGCGCGGTAACTCTTCCGAAAAAATCAGAATTTTTTTGTGCGATTGTCGAAATGTTTGCACCATTTAAAATTAGCTGTTACATAAGTTTTATATATGAAAATGTGCGCAATTTCATGTAGAATACAACTAAAAATGATTGAAGGTTGTAGCTTTTCTCTTTTTTCGAAATATTTGCATATAAATCACGATAAATAGAAAAAAAACCACGTTCGGTCAAATTTGACTCTACCGAAATAGTTGAAAAACGCAATTGTAAGCTAAAACTCTTACGGCCTAGTAATATTCCCTCATTTTTCTTAATTTTGAAACAAATTTGAAGTCTCTAAAACAATATTGTGATTTATGGTGAATTTTTGAAAAATATATTTACCTTCACTCCGCGCGCCGATTCGCGGCCGCAAGTCTCGAAATACGTACATGGCATTATCCTAATATTTGCTCCTTTTCATATTAGCCTTTTATAGAGTTTCATATATCAAAATGTGCGCAAATTCATGAAGAATACAATACAAAATAATTGAAGGTTGTAGCTTTTTCCATCTTCGAAATATGTGCATATGAAAAAATATATATATTAAAATTTCGACATTCGGTCAAATTTAACTCGTCCGAAATGGTCGAAATCTGCAATTCTAATCTAAAAAAAACTCTTACAGTATCGTAATATTCAATCATTTGTCTTAATTTTGAAACAAATTGGAAGTCTCTAGAACAATATTGTGATTTACGGTGAATTTTTGAAAAAAATATTTTTTTGCGTCCGCGCGTTACGAATTCGTACATCATTTTGTGATATTTTTCCGGTGTTGCTTTTATTGTTTTACAATGTATTATATATCAAAATGATCGCAATTTAGTGTAAAATACAACGCAAATAAAAGTAACTGGTTAGCTTTGACCGTTTTCTGCACAGCGTGATTTGAATACAATTATGTATGCATTTTTTTTTTCGCTACCATATATCGCATTATTTACATATGATAATGATATTATTTTTCATTTTTGATGGTTGCATTCTAAAATTCAGGCAATGACAAAAAAAGGAGCCAAAAATGAACTCTTAATCTTCAAAAGTACGCGCGCTGTAATTTTTTGAAAAAATTATTTTTTCCACTTCCGCGCTCTCACTCCAAACCGGGCCCGGCATACGGGAGACGTTTTGATTTTTAGGGCTCCGGCGTAAGAGGGTTAAGATTAAGCTGGCTTTATGCCAGGACGGGCTCTTGCTCAAGAGCAGCCCGTAGGGTCTCAGAGTCTTCTGTTCACGGTGCGAGTCTGTACTACTTATCTGTCTGCACCTGTCTATGTCAACCCAGTTTGTCTGTAAATAAATCATCAGTATCCAGCTACCTGTCTTAATCTCTGGTTCTCACATGTCCTTTAATATCTAATTCGCTATACCTCGGAATTGATATATTTTCATATAATGTTAACCGAAGGTGAATTTTTTAGTCGATAATCAATTCGTTGGGCCATGAGCCAACGAATTTAACATATGAAAATATATTATTTCCGAGGTAGAGCGAATTAGATATTAAAGGACTTTGTGGCTTAATGCGTATAAATGTATATATACTGTATGTATGTGTAGTATATGTATGTAGTATATATATATATATATATATATATATATATTGTATTTATATACTAAAATTGATAAGGCATTTGCTTACGTTAACCTATTTATGTGAGATCCAGTTACCTAATCCATTGGTTTTTCTTTATTGCTTGTATAATAAGTGCCAAGTCATGCTGAAGTTACAAAGATCCATGATAAAAACAGTCCTTTTAATTAAATTTTTATTTTACGGGGCCCCCGTGATGACATAAGTCTGGCAGTTTCGTACCTTCAGTCTACTTGCCTCAGATCACCGGATGCCGACTGGTGATTTCGCCCAACACGGTCGCGACCATTTCGCTGGATTGCCCGGTATACATCAAGGTCTTTAGACCTTGGTATACATGAGCCCCGATGACGTGCTTGCTCGCCGATCAGGCCCGCTCGTCTGGACTTGCCTTACCTGTCGGTGTTTTGGCCTTGCGTTTTGCATTTCGCGGAGAAATTCAGGAGGTGCTCGTGATGTACTGTAACTCTGTGAGCTCTTCGATACAACAGAACTACAAAATCTAAATATAGGGAAGAATAGATTAAGAGATGAACACAAAATGGCTTAGCTTAATGAAACTACTAAGTTCATATTTTTCCCTCAATCTATTCGGCCTACGGACAGAACTGTCTGAATCCGTCTTGCTTTGGCGATGGGAACGTTTGATCGTTCAACGCTTGGAAAGGAAAGGGATTCATACCTTTTCTGAGCGTTATAACTGTGCTTACGAACGCATAGGAAGTTGTGTATATTTTTTAATGCATTGTTTGATGCCTAGGAGACCACTTTTATCTTGTTCTCACAGGTTACCATGAAATATTGTTGCTCTACCTCCTTCTAAAGTCTTTTATTCCATCTTATTTTCCTCAATTCTTAACAATTGTTTCATCGAGCAACTGCGAGGTTTTCCTCCTGTTACATATTGAAGAGCCTCGTGGGTTCTAGTGCTTGGCCTGTGGCCTAAGTTTTAGATTTAAGATTATATGAAATATCCAGGGAGGAATTTTATAGATAATTACTGGCTTGAAAAAGAGGGATGGCGTTAACTGATAATCATTATGTAAGGCAAGAACAATTCGAATTCCTTTTGGGTTTCTGAAGTAAACGTGCACAGTTCTCGTGTAACATGCTGGACGCATATTGCCATGTTGCAAAATAATGCAAGAGTGGTTCTTGAAGTGAGATCAGTCATTTTAAATGGATTTAAATTTATATCTGAAAGCTCTTCTTATTAGTCTCTGTGCATGCTGGAAGATTATAAACCAAAATATTTCATTTGAAGTCAACGAATCAAAATGCTTTTTCTTTGGATATAATGAGAACGTAGTTTTTCTCTTTTAAAAAATTATCTTCGTACAAAGGACAAGTATATTTCAGCTGAAAAAAAGTAACTTATTCTAAGCAACTTACCTTAAGGCTATTTCTCCCGTAACCTGAAGTTTTGCTGGACTTTTGTGTAGATCGGCCCTTTGATAAATGAGGGATAATCTAACGAAGCACCGTTGCTAACAGTCTGTTAGACTATCAGCAAGTCGTGGAGTTGGATCAAGACCACCGAGAGACATACATGCAGTCACTCTGTGATGTTTGTGCGGTAAGTTGCGAACGTGTGTTGATGTTAAAATATGCAGTGCGGATGCACCCTACTATAGTGAGTTGACACCCCCAAAACTGATTCAGTCTATTGATAATTCCTTATTGTCCTAGGCTGAAAAACCTGAAATCGTACCGGGAGATAATTCGTCAGCCAATTACTTACCCTTTAAGTTCATAGGCCTACGCTTACTTTGTATCCCCATCTAACAACTGTTTCATAGTGCAACTGCTTCGAGGTTTTCCTCCTGTTTCACCTTTCAAACCTTTCTACTCTTGATTTCCTTTTCAGCGCTTAATGACCTCATAGGTCCCAGCGCTCGGCCTTTGGCCAAAATTCTATATTCCATAGGCCTACGAAACTCATAATTGTTCCGCCAAAATTCTACATAACATAAGTTTACGAAACTCTTGGTTGTTTATGCTTGAGCCTTTTCTTTGTGCGTTTTGATTACTCCATATTTAGGGCCTAGTATAAGGCGATGTATAGTAACTCACAACGGCAACATTTTTAACTGAGAATCTTTTGGACACTTGGTTAGAAAATGCCACAAACTCCTATAGCCTCTTGCAAAAGCAACGTCATTTATGAAAGGCTGAGAGAAAAGCAACAGGGACATCCTCTTTGAGCTTTCTCCATGTTCTGTGCCTTTGAAACTCGGGAGAGATTCTTACCCATTAGACAAGGCTGTCATTCTCATTGTCCATATCAAAAAAGTTTTACATATCTTAGTTTAACCAGATCACTGAGCCGATGAACAGCTCTCGTAGGGCTGGACCGAAGGACTAGATATTTTTACGTGGCTAGGAACCAACTGGTTACCAAGCAATGGGACCTACAGCTTATTGTGGGATCCGAACCACATTATATCGAGAACTGAATTTCTAATCACCAGAAATTAATACATTTCTCTGATTCATCGTATCAAGACCATGGTCAATAAACTTGAAGTGGCTCTCTCTCTCTCTCTCTCTCTCTCTCGTCTCTCTCTTCTCAGCCTCTCTCTCTCTTCTCTCTCTCATTAATTTTCATCCACACACTTTAACTATCAGTGATTCATTCAGTACCGAACGCTGTTATAAAAGTTTGCGTTCAGTCTCAACGGTAGTGCTCCCATTAGCTCATTCGCTTTGTTTATTGTTTCTTGCTTCTGGAGTTTGCAGATTGCAGACATTCGTTTTCATTTAAATTATTTAATTTAAAAATAAGACTGAAATTCAGGCTTGCCTCATTTCAGTGCTACGTCTCAAGACGCTTTTAAGAGGCGACTGATCGCATTTGCAGTAGTTACTTACGATACCACTGATTATAGATTATTGTTGTTTCGCTTTATTTGACAGTTTAAGTCACTTGGCTACTTTATTGAAGATGTTTCTTGTGTAAACCCTAACCATTTTCTAATGGCCACTGGGTGGCATGCTATTTTATTTGTTTTATCTATTATGCGAAGGCTATTACCAGCTTGTAACAATGATTTCTCACGCAATGTGTTAACTGCTATTGATAACTACGACTTATTATAGCTCCTGATTTTCGTATTTGAAATGGCTGTTTATGGGAAATGCCAAGTGACTGGAAAGATTGTGAATACCACGATTTCTTTGTGCAGATGCTGGATCTTCGCTGCGACGCTACGAGTATTAATAATGAGGCCACCACCAACTTAGCATTTTTAATGGTAGCCTAGATCTAGCATTTTCTTGAACTAAGTAGCAGGACAGTTTTGAATCTTGCATCTGCCAGGAAAACTAGCATTTATTTTTCAATACATCTAGCATATTATGACATGACATAAAACCTTTATAATGTCAAGCTGAATATTTTCCCATTCCAATGTTTGATATATCTAGTTAAAAACAAATTGTACAATAACCATTGTTGGGACTTACACAAAATAGGTTTCGAAACTAACAGGAATCACATAACGTAGTGTACAGTGTACACATTGGAAACATGCTCGAAAGAGCAACTCACCTCTTCTTAAGGCACTGAAATTAAGTGCTATTGATAGGCTATAGCAAATATTGAACTACAATATCACTGTATTCATTGGCAGAAATTGACCAATACCGGCAAAACTGAAAAGTTTTGGACAGAAGTTTCTGACTACAGAGATGCCATTGGAAGTAATCCTACAAAGATGTTGCAGATTGTGCACGAAATCTCTTCATTTTCAACACTCAAATGCTGCAGTGCTACAAAGACTATTTAGCAGCATGAATATTATCAACACAAAGCTGAGTGTGAATGTCACGGGAGGATTTTTCCTCACCATGACATGAGGAACAAAATGCAACTCACAAAACATAGAGATGTGCCTTCTGTAAAGTATGGATTAACGCGATATGATAAATGCTGGAAATAATACAATTTACCTTAAGAAAATGTAAATCAAATTGGTGTCTACAATGACTTTATATAAAGTTCACGAGCAAAGCAGCTGTGCAGGGAACACGTAAATTATCGAGATGTAGAAGACAATGTTAATTTAATTTTGGAATCCTAAATGAAATCTAGTTTCTTCGTTTCGCTTTAGCTGAAGTGGGTGCGTCATTTTCTTGGGTTATTTTTTTTTTCTTATGGAGGAAAATCAGCATGAAATTGCCATTCCCAATCTGGCAACACTGATAGCGGGACGCCAGCAGTGTTGCCAAAGCGCGGAGAAACAACCAAAAGTGCGGAGAAGATTCGAGGGGGAGTCATTGAATGCAGAGCTGAGGTCTGCACTCCTTATGCGGCGCTGAAGGTCCGCATATATATTTATGCTTTTAAAACTTTTTTCCATTAATAAAAAAAATGATTGAAATTAAATAATATTTTTGAAAAATGAACAATTTTCACTAGTTTCGAGTGTTCACGCGCCAATATCATATGATCATACGATTGTCAGTTAAGAACCGATTTTGACAACAGTAGATGATGTAACCCAAACGTGATGTCTTACAATGCATTCATTCTTTAGGTCCAGCAATCTTCAATTTGCCTATGTAATTATATATATAGGTTAGTAAAATTTGGTTAATTTGTGAATTAATCTTAGGGTGAAGTCTGACTTACATTATTGTAAACTTAGTCATGTTTAATGAGTTTTTATTTTATTTTATTTATTTATTTTTTTTTTGAAAACAACTGCAAATATGTATTAGGTAATTGCATTAGTTGAAGTGATTCAACTGATTGTAACCAAATAAGTTTCGATATCAGTATGCTAGGAAGTGGTGCATTATAATCGTGGAATTTCTTTATATTAATGTAGCTTATTGATAAAAAAGAACCAATTATGATGTGCTCTTTTCCAATTTTTTTAAACTCATAGCCCAGAATAGGGCATTCGTTTGGCTTAGGATTGCCACATGTATGCCATAAAACATGCATAATATGCTGTCCCATTCTCTTGGGGGGAAATATCTCATTTCAAAATATCTGGGATCATAAAAGGTGGCATATAGGCCTACATGTTTCATATCGTTTTTGTCAGTTTACAATGCTTATGACATTGATTTTAAGCCTAGACCTATGGTATATGTTAGGTTGTTTATTATCATTATTACTTCAGCAAACGTTTTTATTTAACATACAGCATATTACCTAAAGTGACAAATGTGTCTTTAAAAAGAAAGAAAGAAAAACTACTTATGAATATCGAAGGATTTATGGAGCTTGTCAACTTACTCAGTGGGAAGGCAAAGAAATGAATGAAAAGCAACCGTTTTTAGTAAAGAAATACATTTCATTGCAGTTTTTTTTTGTAACTTCCCACTTTTTGCTGACATTATGAATAAATTTACTTGCCCCGTGTTCACTTTGTAGCCTAATTTACGCATCAAATCATGTATAACAATCATAACTATAAAACAGAAATTATATATACGTATATATATATATATATATATATATATATATATATATATATATATATATATATATATATATATAGTCTATTGAATGTAATAAAATCTGCTTAAGACTGAACACTGTCCGCGTATCTCGTTCGGCTCTAAATTACTATCATTGAAGTTACGTAATGTTTCAAGAGATATGAAGCAACTGAATTTCGGAAAGGGGAAAATCTAACTCCAAAAAGGTTTAATTAGTAAGCCCAACTCATATAATGGTAAAGATGCGGTTAATAGGATATAACCAGGATGACTATTTCGTCTAGTTAGTGTATTAGTGTAGCAAAATAACATTGCTTGGCAATTAACACTAGACCTCCGGTGCGGATCTAGTTTCTTGGTGATGTGCGGACTTCGCGGCAACCCTGGAACTTGCAACTTGCCAGTTTGCCACTTGCCAGTGTCACTGTGCTAGTGACCAGACACGCCAATACTGTCATTGCTGAGCCGCTGCCACTCAACTAGGCTAATAGTTTCTGGCATCGTGTTTGTTGTTTGTCTAGTGAAATTTTGCCACGTTATTCCATGATGTGTACCGGGAACACTGTACATCACGATCATATTGTTTTTCCTTCTTGTTTGTTCTGGAGTGACGTGCAGTACCGCAAACGGGCGCCACATCCGGAGAAACCAACGTCATGACATGGACGACGATGTCATGGCTGACGCCGGCCAACGCGAGCAAGGTAATGCTTTTAATTATGCCTCACATTTTGGTGTAGTTTTATCAGATTATGCCATGATAAGTGACCTTGTAGGAAGGTGCGATGTTACAGCATGGGGCTTTTGAAATTGTTCGCCAGATCAACGAAGTGTGACTAGGAAGTTTACTCTGTGAGTGTCTTGAAGCTTCATGCCGCATTGTTGTCACGTCAGGTTATTTAGATTATATAGACTATAAAAAAGTTGGCAAATAGGCTATTTGAAAGTTCAAGGACATCCTCACAATTAGGCGAATGAACATTGTTCAGTTTTAGCCCCTCCCCCCAATGTGGTGAATTTTTAGTAAGTTCCAGTGAAGGGATGACGGTATTCTAGGCTGAACTTGTATAGCCTAAGGCTTTCCTGCTGGCACGGATTTTGAATGATGGTCTTCGTTCGTTCGTTCCCGGTCCGATGTCAAGGTTCCAAATCTCTCGCATATAGAGCACAGAGTACTTGGTGTGAGAAAAGTACCGAAAACGAATTAGGTAGTGCTGAAATATATGTCTACTAGGCCTAGATCGGATTGTTGAAATTGCCTAGAAAACTTAGAAAAAATGTTTGCCATGCACAGATCAAAGAAGGCTAACTTGCAAGCTTATGTCACGGTAATTCTAAGCCCGCATGCCGCGGCACAGTAGACTATGGCAGTTGACGTTTTCCTCTTATTTTACCTGCTGAACAAGAATTTAAAATATTTGGTAAATGTCTAGGAGAAGGCCGCATCCGTTTTTCAAGTATTAACGACGAAAAACGGCAAAAAAACGACCAGATTGGTGTTGCACATCGCATAGAAACACGAGGAAATGAATAAAAAACAAGGTAAGACTCTACTCTTACAAAATGTAAGCATAAACCTACTACTACAATTATGGGGGGCCCCAGTGGGAAGCGGGGTTTTTGGGTGGGGGAGGAGGAGAAAAGTGATTTTCGGGGCACTACCGAACCTAATACAACCACCTAACCTAGCCATAGGGCCTGTACCCCTACCTTAGGCCTAGCGAGGGGGCTCACCCCCCCCCCCCCCCCTTAAGGCCACAGTGATTTTCGGGGCACTACCGACTAATACAAACCACCTAACCTAGACTAGGGCCCTGGTACCCCTACCTAGGCCTAGCGAGGGGCTCCCCCCCCCCCCCCCCCGCCCCCCCCCCCCCCCTTAAGGCCACAGTGATTTTCGGGGCACTACCGAACCTAATACAACCACCTAACCTAACCTAGGCCCCTGTACCCCTACCTAGGCCTAGCAGATCCATCAAACCAAATCCAAAGTGATGGTACTGCTGTATACATCGTTACACTACCACCATTATAATGTACTCTATAAATTAATGAAGCTTACCTTAAACTGTTGGTTGATAAAGATGTGCTGCTGCTTTGAGGAAAACTTGAAGCCGTTGCGAAGGTTCCCTGACATGCAACTTGAAGTAGGAAGTGGCCAGGTACCCGACAAAGTGTTGCTTTCTCCTACCAAATTTAGGCACTAAATTCTTCACGTCCCGCCACTTCCTCTCTACAGTATTGGTATGAGCCTGTGTCTGGGGATCAACAAAGTGAAGGCTGTGGTTAACAGTCAAATGCTTAAAACCTTCCTCTGCCAGACAGTCATATGCGCGCCAACAGTCAGAAATTATGGTTGTGCCGGGCTCGATCCTCTAATTTATCACCGAGAGCAGGTTGTCACGATCCCGGGTTTCCACGGGAACCAGGAAAAACTCGTGATTCGTGGCAAATACCACCAAATACCCACTGGCCGTCTATTACTCAGCCAACGTTATATTTCCGCTTGCCATATTTTGATTCGTCAATTTCCACTATACAATTGTTGCCGCCAATTTTCTTGCTGCGCCGAAATACCCAATTAATGCAAAATGACGACCAATCACATACAGTACCTTTATTTAATTTTAATTCAGAAATGGCTACTTCGTAGCAAAACCAATTTTGAACCCACAAAACTATAAATTTCAAACTAGTTTCAATGTCCACTTTCACTTTTGAAAACCAGGTACCCACAAATAAAGACACTTTATATGAACAACGCTTATGTCTACGTCCTTTCGTAATGTAAGATTTATCACACCTAAAACTTTTGTAAAATTAAATTGTGTCTCTGGCACAAATCCACTAGTTTTTCAATATTCCCCGAATACGCTAAAACAAATTTACCGAAACTAAGGAAACAGTCAGGACAAGAAGCTGGAATTTCAACTTCTTGTGCAATAACAGCTGAAGTGCTTGCTACGGCCTCCATGTCTAAGAACGAACTGAAATTTCTGGGTAAGATAATGTATTGACGCGCTGAGAAAATTTTCAAACGCCCGCGCCATTGGCCAAAGTTGATGAGGTGTCAGAAAATGAAACTGTGATTGGCCAAACGTGTAAGACGTCATAGTGGACTAGTTTGTCTGCGGATTATAGTAGTTACAGGGCTCATTTGAGCTAAAAACAAGACAGTCAACGATAACAACCGACTTAGACAAATTCTGGGAGGAAGACAAGAGTAGCGTGAGTTTGATCGTCAATATTTCGACTTATTGAATTTCATTAAATTATCTCACTCGTATACCACTATTTACATACATTCCTACACATTCTAGTAAAAATACATTGAAAATCACTGATATCTTCATGCGGCCCTCTCCTAGACATTAACCTAATATTTATTCGGTCGACTGTAATTAAACCGCAATTGTTCCGATACGTTAATACAAAAACCATCGGTCCTTTAACAATAGGAAGTAGCTAGCGGCAGCTGGAACGGTCGTAAGTTTCGAACAAGGGGAGAACGGTAGTTAACTGCTTGTCCGATCGCGCGACTGGGAGGTAAACAAATCACTTTTGCTTTCGGCTGTGTGGAGATAGGACGTGTTCGTCATCGCTCTGCCCGCTTTTGTCGTTTGCTTTGAGTATCAGCCCTCTTTTCTGGTTTAGTTGAGTGTGGATGATTGTAAGTACTTGTACATTTCTTTATTCATTATTGCTGCAATATGAGTGATCAAGAAATGGAGATTTCGCCGCGCCCCCCAGTCGCCCGTAGAGTGTGTCCCGGGCTGGAGGGGCGTAGATGCGGCGGATTTAGATCATTCGTGGACGTGGATCCACATGAGGTTTGTACTCGTTGCCGGGGGCGAGAATGCTCCCGGAACGAGCCATGTATAACTTGTATGAATTGGTCCGAGGCGCAGTGGGTTCTGTACGAGGGCAGGAAGAGACTTAGGCCTCCAAAGAAGTCATCGGAAAGCTCTCCAGTGACTCCTTTGGTAACTGACACTTCGTCTTCTTTCCTGCCTCCCGGTCAGCCCCCACGGTTCGCGCCTTCCCCTGCGGGGGGGGTAGCGGAGTCCTTCTCCTCACTCGATCCGTCGAGTGTGGAGGAGGGCGCCCGCTACCCGGACGTCCAGTTGTATTCGGGGTCTTCCGTCCGCTCTGTGGGGGGGTTTCTTTCTCCCCCCAGGCGCGAGGAAACCCCTCTTACTAACCCGACTGTTGCTTCCGCAGATGTGCCACCAGCGAAGGACGACCTTGGACAGGTGTGGGAGTCGCTGGGACTGCAGGGAGTGCCAAGTATTCAGGGGTTGCTTCAGCGGTTGGCGGGGTCGGCAGTGGTCACTCATGGTGTGGTAACCACTACTACTACCACCATATCAACACCAGCATATGACATGCCGTCGCATCTCGTGTACACGCCTCATGTAATGACGGTGACGCCTACGGCTGCGGTGCACAAACCCATTACTGCCGTACCAAAGAGGACGGTGCCACCGCCACCTGGTTCTTTGTGTTGCCGACCCCGGACTTCCGCTGACCCTAAGAGTACCCCCCTAGACCTGCCGCCAGTGCCGAGAATGACGGTAGCTGCCGACAGGACGCCTGGCTCTCCTGTGGTTCCTGCCGTGCCTGCCGTACCTGTTGCTGTCCCTGCTGCTCCTTCCTTTTCAGATGCTGTACCTGCTGTTCCTGGACCTGTTCCTGTCGCTCCTGCTGTTGGTGGTGCTGCTACAGTCTCAGGTTCTTCCGGACAGGTGCAGTCGGGCCCTGTTGCTTCGGCAACTGCCCCGGCTCCCTCCTGGATGGAAGACCTGACGTCTGTCCTGCGGAGCCTGGCGAAGAAGAAGAGGAAGTCTTCTTCGTCGTCTGCTGCCTCCTCTTCCCCTTCGACTTCTAAGGCTAACCAGCCGAAGAAGAAGAAGGCTGCCTCCTCCCCCCCTAAGAAGACTCCTTCGGGATCTTCTAAGGGCCCGTCTCGCTCAGGCGATTCGGGGAGCTCTTCTGCTGGTCCTCCTGTTCCTTCGGGAACGGGGCCCGTCTCTTCCTCTGCAAAGAAGACGACGACGGGGACCAGTGTACCAGCCTCGGCTGGTACGTCCTCACCTGGTGTTAGCGGTTCTGCCGCTAAGTCAGGTTCCGTCTCGGCCGCTTCTCGTTCGCGAGAAGAGTACCGAGTGGACGCTCTTCCACGGGAGACCGTCCAGCCAAAGTTTTGACGCCCGAGCTCGCTCGCCGTCAAGACCGCGGCGCGGAGCAGAAGACTGGGCGAGAGTCGTGCACACGACTCTCGCCAGGCCAGTGGACGCTCTCGCAGCGACCAACTGGCTGCTCGGGTTGGACGTGACGGTCGCTGACCAGCCACGGGTTTTGAGGCAGGAAGGGGTCCGCGCCGTCGGTACCAGCCACGGCTGGTACCAGCGGCTCGACGCGCCGAGAGGACGCTGGCCGGTCTCGCCGCGACAGAGAGCCTAGCAGGTCACCTGACCGCCGCTCCCATAGGGACCGGGCGGAGACGGTAACCAGCAACAGCTCGCCTGACGCTAGAGATCAGCGTCAACGTCTCAGCCGACCACTCGCCCCAGGCGAGCGGCAAGGCTAGGCCTGCTGCTCGATCGCCACCCGCGGTTTGACGATCAGCAGCAGCCCTCCACGCATCGCTGGTCCTGCCAGCAAGCGAGGGGGGGAGCGTCAGGTCTGCCTCTCCCATACCTTCAACCTCCTCGGGCTCACCGGGAGGAGCGAGGTACCGAGGAGTGATCGCGAGAGGTGCGCCGCTCGCGATCCCGCTATGACGCCCGTATGGCTCAGGCACGGTTCTAGGACCGACCAGAACATACGCGCAAGTAGTTGGAGGTGACCGTCAGGGGTCTGCCGCTGTTCCTCCTTCTGAAGGAGGAGTATCACGGGATCTGTTTCTTGCTGGAGGGACTGGACGGTCCTACTCCGCAAGACGCAGTTACTCCCGAGATACAGAGGAACTTTGCAGAGGTCATTAAGCTGATTCGTCAGCATAATGACCTTGCGGAAGGATCGCCGCTACCACCGGCAGAGCCCACGTCCCGGCTCGAGTCATTTTGGGCCAAACTGCGACCGGTGGGGTTTAATAATAGAACAACTACTTGACTTAAATGACATCACTTTAATGAATGATGGTTCCCCTACAAGACATGATGTTTTTCATAATACTGATTCAGCCATTGACCTGCACTATCTGTTCTTCGTCTTTGAGGTTAGATTATCAGCGGGTAGTAGACCAGAATGATCATGGCAGTGATTCATTGGCCCATTCACTTAAAGTTTATGAAAAACTATTCCATCTCCATGTTTACCAAAATGGAAAGTAGGGAGGCTGACTGGGGATTATTCAAAAAATCTACTAAAGTTGATAAAGAGATAACTGATTTTCAGAGCCCAACTCTGCTTATGAGTATTTAATCAATATATTCTTGCTGTGTGGCCATGCTGTCTATTCCTCGAACTTCTGGTAACCTCATCGTCCTCTAGTACCTTGGTGGAGCGATTCATGTGCCTTGAGCCGAAAGATAACAAGAACTGCTACAAGAGATATCGTAGATATCCTTGCTTGGTCAATAAAATTATCTATAAAAGAGCTCTTGCTAAGCAAAAGAAAACATTTAAGCAGGCAAAGAGGGAATCGTTTATCAGATATATAAGCGAGTTAAAATATGATTCCCCTATGTCATTAGTCTGGAACAGAATCCGAAAGCTGCAAGGGAAATTTTCTCCACCTCCCTTGCCTATATTGAAAATTGATGGCTTACTCATATCTGATTCTGGAGAAGTTGCAGAAACAACCTTTGGTAGGCATTTCTCCAATATATCTAGTGCCCTACATTACTCTACTGCATTCAGGAATATTAGGGACGGTACCACGGTTGTTCCTGGCTGTTAGTTCAAATTCAGAGTCATATAATCTTCCTTTCACCATGAAAGAATTAGATCAAGCAATCTCGTTATCTTCCCCAACATCTCCTGGGAAGATGATATACTGTACTCTATGATTTTTAATCTGCCTAGAAGTACAAAACAATTTCTTTTAGACATTTTAACAGTTTTTATCTTTCAGGAACTTCACCATGTCTTGGAAGATATCGATTATTGTACCTGTTTTAAAACCTTTTAAAGATTCCTTCCTTCCTAACGAACTATAGGCCAATTGCTCTAACCAGTTGTGTTAGCAAGATTTATGAGAGGATGGTCAATGCTCGACTTGTGTGGTATTTGATTCAAAGAATCTTTTATCTAATCGGCAGTTTGGCTTTAGGAAAAATAGAAGTACTTCTGACCCTTTGATGTTCCTTACTCGGGAGATACAGAATGCTTTTTGCTGTGCAAAACCAGACTGTTGCAGTGTTTTTTGACTTAGAAAAAGCCTACGACACTACCTGGCGAGGGGGTATCCTTTTGCAACTTGTAGAGTGGGTTGTTGTGTAATTTGTTCTATTGTCTGAAAGATTTTTTGTCAGAACGTTACCTGAAAGTAAGAGTGGGCTCTTACATTTCTTCTGCTTACCCTCAGAAGAAGGGTTACCTCAGGGAAGCGTCCTTAGTCCAACACTCTTTAATGTAGCTGTCAACGGCCTACTAGAACAAGTTCCTGTCGGGGTGCATGGTCTGGCCTTTGCTGATGATTATGCAATAATCTGTAGTAAGTCTAACGCTGTCGAAGCTTGTCAAAAGATCCAGACTGCTATTAATGCTTCAACATATGGGCCAGTGCTAAAGGTTTCAAATTTTCCCAGAAAAAACCAAAGCTATACGATTTTGCCGATTAAGAGAGTGGAAGAGATCCCTACGCTGTTTTTAAATGATTCGATTTTACCTTATGGAAGATAGCATTAAGTATCTAGGTATTACATTTGATAAGAAATTAACTTTTGCTCAACATGTTAATGAAGTTGTATGTAACGTGAAGCTCGTCTTAATATTCTAAAAGTTGTTTCTAATTTTAATTGGGGGGCAGATCGAATCACCCTTTTGAGGATGTACCAGAATTTTATGCCTAAGCAAAATTGATTATAGGTTGTCAAATTTATGGTTGTGCATGCAAGACAACACTGCAGAAATTAGATGTTGTCCATAATTTGGCTTTACGTATTTGTACGGGAGCCTATAGAACTTCTCCAGTAGAAAGCCTATAGTTGAGTCAGGATTTCCCCCACTATTTATCCGTAGGGAGGAATTAGGCTTGAGAGTCATATCAAGAGTACTTACATCAAAGCTGAACCCTAATTATAAGTATGTTAGAGAACCAACTGATAGAGCCCCAAATAGACCTAGACTGCAAAGCGCTTGAAGTTCGACTAGCAAGCTCTGCCAGGGAGGTGGGATTACTACCCCCTGCAGTAGCTGAAATTTCGCCCTCAAAATTTCCTCCTTGGAATAGGCCACCCTTAGAAATCTGCCCAATTAGGGACAGCAGGAGTATCAGCTCTGGTGATCATTGAGGGCAAGTTTTTTGGACCATGCTTTTGAACATGTGATTTCTCAACATATATATACTGATGGTTCGAAGGGTTCTGATGGTGTTGGTTGCTCTGTAGTGACTAGTGAATAATATTATTAAAAAGAAGCTTCCATCTAATTCCTCTGTTTTTACAGCTGAACTGCTGGCAGTTTTGACTGCTCTTAAAGTATATTTTTTATAGTTCTTATACCAACAAGGTTTTTACTATTTTTTCCGACTTTTAAGTGTTTTATCTTCTCTTAAAAGCCTAGTCTCTTGCAACCCTTTAGTGCAAGAAGTACAAGATTGGTTTTATCTTTTAATTAATAGAAGAGGTTTTTCTGTTAGGTTTTGTTGGGCTCCGTCCCATGTTGGAATTGTTGGGAATGAACGAGCCGACGCTGCTGCTAAGGCTGCAACTAGCTTAGGCACATTTCCAACATGGGCGTCCCCTGTTTCCGATTTTAAAAATACCATTCGATTTTATTGTAGAGACCAGTGGCAGGCCCACTGGTCTACTTTATATATAATCTTAAATTAAAGTCTATTAGGCCTTCTGTTTCATCCTTGGCCTCATAGCCGGATGGATAGAAGGTCTGAGATAGTTTTAGCTAGATTACGTATTGGCCACACTAAATATACTCACGGGTATCTAATGATGAGTCGGAGCGGATAGGCAGGTTCCTCGCTGTTCCACCTGTCATGTGGATTTGACTGTGGTGCATATTTTGGTGGAGTGCCCTCATTTTGAAACCAAACGTAGAGCTTGTTTGCTGGCAAATAAGACACTTGCCGATATTTTAGGTGAAGGTGCTCAGGCAGAGCAAATTATGACATTTTTAAAAAATAATGTTTTTTTTACGAATTGTAATTATCTTTTAATTGTTTTAGTTTCTTGTTTGGTTTTTTATGAATGAATGATTGTAGTTAGATCGGTTGTGTGTATGTTTCTTTGTGTGATAGCGAATTTTTTTATTCTTAGATATATATGCGCTGAATGGTCCCCTCGCTCCGGCGCTTGGCTATGTGCCAAAAACTTTATAATCTAATCTAATCTATCGAGTCATTTTGGGGTCCTAAGAGGGAACCCAAATGATGGTGGGGTTACCGCGATCAGAGCTTGCAGACTCAGTCCTGGATCAAGTTGAGAATCTCGTCTCAGGACGGGAGGATTCGCTGAAATCCGGACGGTCTTCTAAGCTGCTTCCTCCTCCTCTACAGCGTCAGAGGCGATTTTACGTGCCTTCGGAAGACCAGATACTGCCGAAACAGGTTAACCCGGAGTTAGCGACGGAGAACCTCTGGTTCTCGCAGCAGGAGGCACTTGCCCTGGAATCTACCGCTATGGCAGTATTCCAGGCAGTCTCTTGGCTGGATTTGTGGTCCCTCACAATATCCAAAGTAGCGGCCGGCTCTGGGAGTTCTGCTCTCGAAGACGACGCTTCTTTCAGGAGACTGTGCCAGTCTGGAGGAAGAGCGATCTTACTTACCTCGCCCATCAGACTGCTAACCTCGTGGGCAACTTGGTTCTTCTTCGACGTAGGGACGCAGTCCTTACCCGAGTGACCAAGGGGGCCGGGCGTAATTCGGCACTCGCTTTGCAATGGACCAATTAGGAGTTCCCCAGCTCTCTTTCCCGGAGAGATGGTGGACGCTGCGGTGGAAAGGCGGCGCACTGATGACAGTGACCGCTTAGTTTCACCAGGCAGTCTCGAAGGTTACTGGGCAATCTCGAGCAACTGCGGCTAAGCCAAAGAGCTTAGCTAGCGCTTCCACGGCGGCGAAGACGGTTGCACCGTCCAAACCCCGTGCGAAGACTCCTGCTGTTTTCGACGTCTGTCTAAAGGAGGCCATAACCAGCCCTAGCCCCTCCTCCCAGCCCTCCTTTCCCCGAGGATGTGTGGGAAGAAGTCGAAACGAGGGAGGGAAACGCTAGGGACGGCGTTCCCCCTTACCTGCTGCCGGAAGTGGGGGGTGCCTGGCGAGCCATTGGGCAACTTGGCAGCGCTACGGCGCCGAGAACTGGATAGTAGACGTCCTTCGGGAGAGATATCTACTACCCTTCGAGTCTCGGCCCCCCCTCATCTCCAAACCGGTCCACCTACAAACCTATGTCCGGGGATCATCAAAGGACAACGCTCTTCGACAGGAGATCAAGACCATGCTGGCGAAACGAGCTGTAGAAATCGTGGAGGACCAGTCACCGGGCTTTTACAGCCGCCTCTTCCTAGTGGAGAAGGCATCGGGGGCTGGCGTCCGGTGATAGACCTCTCTCCCCTGAACCGCTTCATTCGCACGACGCGGTTCACGATGGAGTCCGCACGCTCTGTGCTCGACTCGATCAGGGGAACGATTTCATGCTTTCAGTGGACTTGAAGGACGCGTATTTCAAATACCCATCCATCAGTCCCCCAGAAAGTACCTCCGCTTCATCTTCGACGGGACGGTGTACCAATTCAGGGCACTTTGTTTCGGTCTGTCAACCGCCCCACAGGTGTTCACGGGGCGAGTGTTCACTCTGGTGTCAGCTTGGGGGCCCATTCGCACGGGATACGTCTTCTGAGGTATCTCGACGATTGGCTGGTCCTGGCGAGCTCCCGCTCGCAGTTGCTGCAGGACAGAGATCGACTCCTCAAGTTTTGTCGCGATCTGGGATCGTGATAAACTACGAGAAGTCCGATCTCGAACCCAAGCAGAAGATGAAGTACCTGGGTATGCTGATAGACACGGTAGCAGGGCAGGTCTTTCCTGCAGACTTGCGTATCAGCAAATTCAGGGAGGCAGCCGGCCGGTTCCTGTCTCGGCAGGAACAGGCAGCACAGCAATGGCAAGTCGTGATCGGCCCATCTGTCGTCACTTTGAGAAGTTAGTCCCTCACGGGCGTCTTCACCTGCGGTCTCTCCAGTGGAGGCTAAGGGAGAGTTGGTCTCAGGCCAGGATCCTCCTTACTTTCCCGTGGCTCTCACGGACAAGGTGAGGCAGGAGGACCTAGCCTGGTGGCTCGACGACAAGAACCTCTTAAGAGGAGTGCCCATACACACTCCCCCCCCGAGATGCTTCTGTTCTCAGAAGCATCGACCGAGGGATGGGGCGCACACCTGGAGGAGTTGCTGACTGCAGGTGTGTGGGACCATCACGAAAAGCACCTTCACATCAATGTCCTGGACTCAAGGCGGCGTTCAACGCTCTCCGAGAATTTCAGGACCGCTTGGTGGGACACTCAGTGGTGTTGATGTGCGACAACACCACAGTAGTGGCATATGTCAACAAGCAGGGGGGGCTAGTGTCTCTTCCGCTCCATCAGTTGACGGTGCAGGTGCACGAGTGGGCCACGGCTCACTCGATAGAGCTGTCAGCACGCTACATTCCAGGCAAGAGGAATGTAGTAGCGGACAAGCTCAGCTGTCGGTATCAGGTGATAGGGACCGAATGGTCCTCTACACAAGACGTGGCGGAAAGGCTCTTCAACCTGTGGGGACGACCGGTCGTAGACCTGTTCGCCATCCCGGCACAACAGGAAACTTCAGGTTTTCTTTTCAGCCGTGCCGGACCCATGGGCAGCTGCAGAGGACGCTCTCCAACACCCCTGGGATAACCTCTTCGCCTACGCCTTTCCTCCCTTCTGTCTGATTCGGAAAGTGATCAGTCGAGCGCTGGTCACTCCCAATCTCAGAATGATCCTGGTGGCTCCCAAACGGCCTCAGCCGTTTGGTATCCCGGACCTGCTGGCTCTTCTTGCGGACGCACCGAGAGAGCTACCCAATTGGCACAACCTTACTAGCCCAGCCACACGTAGAACGGTACCACCAAGCAGTCCAGTCCCTTCAACTTCACGGCTGGCTGTTATCCACCATCTCTTGCAAACGAGAGGCTTTTCTCGTAGCGCAGCAACAGAGATGGCTGGACACGTCCGACAGTCCTCTGCAGCTGTGTACCAGGGGAAGTGGGCCTCTTCTGTGGTTGGTGTCGTAGACAGGGTCTGTCTCCTCTCAGAGCCACTCTTCAGCAGGTAGCGGATTTCCTCGTGTTTCTTCGCCGAGAGAAGCTCCTCTCAGTACCCACAGTTAAAGGATATAGAGCAGCACTGGCGCTCGTCCTAAACTGAGGGGACTGACATCTCGAACTCGTTCTAGATTTCCTTGCTAATGAGGAGCTTCGAAAGGTCTTGCCCACCCAAGGGAACTCAGGCCCCCTGCGTGGGATGTGACTCTCGTCCTTAGGAGTTTGACTCGAAGACCCTTCGAGCCACTCCGAGAGTCGTCAGACAGGGATCTGACCCTCAAGACCCTCTTCTTGCTGGCCCTGGCATCGCGAAGAGAGTAGGGGAACTACATGGTCTTTCTTATGATGTTAAACACACCAGAGGCTGGGGATCTGTGACGCTCGATTTCGTCCCGAACTTCGTAGCCAAGACTCGGAATCCGTCGATCCCTGACGACAGGTTCGAGTCTTTCACGATCCCCCCCCCCCCTCCCTTCTGGACTTCACCGATAACGATGCGGATGAGATGCTGCTTTGTCCTGTGAGGGCGCTACGGCGCTATCTGAAGAGAACTCGACACCTCAGGCCTGAGTGTCGACGCCTCTTCGTTAGCACTGGGGTTACCAAGAAAGAAGTTTCCAAGAACACGCTTTCTTTCTGGCTACGTGAGGTGATCAGGAGAGCGTACGAGGCTGATGGTAGCTACGACATCCGTACGCTCCGACCGAGAGCCCACGAAGTCAGAGGTATCGGACCCTCCTTAGCGTTCCGTAAGAACTTCTCCGTGGCGCAGGTCCTGAAGGCAGGTGGTCTGGGCCAACCAGACCACCTTCACGTCCTTCTACCTTCGGGATATTGCCCACAGTCCTTGGATACTTTTTCCTTGGGACCTGTGGTGGCTGCAACACGTTGTGTAAGCTTACCCACACCCGAGCAGGCAGAACAGCATCGATTCCTGGTATGACTGGGAGAATGAATGTGCGAATGAGAGTGTGACTGGCTTCTCTTCACCATCTTTCTCTACTCTACCTGTGGGCAGAGGGATACGTCGTTACCACGCTGGAAGGGAGTCAGATGCAGGTAAGCTACTCGACCGAGCTCCATCCTATCCCTTTAAAATTTAACTAGGGATAGGAGTGTATATCACCACTTTCTCCTACAGGGGGAGGAAGTGGATGCCTACATGAGACAACCCATGACTTTATATTTGCTCATGTACAGGAAAAAAGTTCTTACAATGCTGGTACGAAGAGATACGCTTGCCTCTCTCTTAGTACTCGGCCCAGAGGTCTGACCATTGATCCTCGGTGCACACCCCGATCAATCGGACAGAGGCTTGGATCCCTCCCTCGCTCTTACGACCAGGGAGGCATTCCAGGGATGGACGAACACCAGTCTGTTTCATCTAAAAGACTCAGATTTCTCCACCAGAAGTGAGTCTTCCTATTGTTAAAGGACCGATGGTTTGTATTACGTATCGGAACAAATGACAATTGTCGAAAATTGCATTTTTCCTCCAACTATACAAACCTGAGGTCCTTTACATATAGTCCCTCCTCATGCCACCCCTCACTCTGCGTATTTTGCATGGGCCAAAAGCAAAAGTGATTTGTTTACGCCGCGCGACGATCGGACAAGCAGTTAACTACCGTTCTCCCTTGTTCGAAGCTTACGACCGTTCCAGCTGCCGCTAGCTACTTCCTATTGTTAAAGGACCTCAGGTTTGTATAGTTAGGAAAAATGCAATTTTCGACAAATTGTCATTTTACCTTTGAAGACAACATGAAGGTACAAGGGGTGTGATGTACCAACGAACAGAGTTCAAAGGTAAATAACAGATTAGTTACAGTCGACTGACAAAATATTACCTTAAACTCTTGTAAAGTAAGCAAAACAACATAGAAAACGTCAACTGCCATTATTTGAATGCTAGTAAGGGGTGTGGGATAGGGTAAAAAACCGCATGGTACAGGGGTGGACCATGTACGATCAATGTGTACAACCCCCAAAAAAAGTACATTATAACGCGTCCTGACACCGGAGATGGGCATCAGTCGCGATTTGTTGTTGGTGAGAAACGGAGCTAAAGACCTCTACTCTCCTTTCGAAGTAGTAAGTATTTTCTCCAAAGTTTGAAATTAAGGCCAAATTTTAAGATTTAAACAGAGGGTAGTGAAAAGGGCGTACACCGCAGTCCAAATCTCACCAAAACGCGTTCAACATTTTTACTTACAACTTGAAATATTTAGCAGATTGACGCCATCTTGATGTTTACAGAGTCGCTTGTCTCAACAAACTTCCCATTTCCTGTGATAAATCCGCACACCATTTGCACCCACAGATGCTGGGGCACTTTCATCACAACAATCGGAACACGGTCCCTAACCAGCTTGTTTGTTAGTAAACAACTGTTTTGGTAGAAGACGACGAAGCGTGCACTTGGATAATTTTTTAAATAAATAGTAAAACATCATTTGTTCATGAGACTTACTTGGCAGATATATATATAGCTGTATTCTCCGAAGTCCGACAGAATTTCAAAACTCGCGGCACACGCAGTGGGCGTGGCCAGGTGGTAGTACCCATTCCCGCCGCTGGAGGCGGATATCAGGAACATTCATTTTCTATCCATATTTTTTTCTGTCGCCGGTCGGTAAAACACCTGTTTACAGACCTCCGCCCAGGATTTTTTGGATTTAACTCGTTATAAGTATCTGGATTGTCTTTTGGTTTTTGACTCTGGATTGTGGATTGGCATACGCGATAGTGGACTGTTTTTTTGGATTTTGGATGGCTTTATATGAACGTGATGTCGGATCAAGTTCAGTGAGCTTCAGAGTGTGTGTGAGGAGTGATTGCAAGGTGAGGCTACCGAAAGCATCGGTAGACCCCCACACAGTATGTATGGGGTGTAGGGGGCATGTCTGTTTGCTGGTTGATCGTTGCATTGAATGCAAAAGTTTGACTGAGGATGAATGGAAGGTGTATGAATCCTATCGGCGTAAGTTGGAGCGCGATAGGATCAGGAGGTCTTCCTCTAAAAGCGGTTCTACGAAAGGTAAGGGAAGTAACATTTCTCTATATTAACACCAGTAGAATTTGCTTCACATAATCCTGTGTTGTTGCCTGAGGGCCCTAGTTCTGTGTCTGGAGAAGGTAATGCCCCTTTCTCTGATTCTAGAGTCATTGCGCACTCTAGAGTCCAAAGTGTTGGCCCTTGAAAACGGCTCGATTAAAGTGTGTGATCGTGCCCCTAGTGTTGTGGAGGGGGGCGTCAGATCGGCCCCATAATGCCTCTAGGTCTAGACCTCTGTCGGACTCCCAGACCTCAGGGAGTGGGCATGTCGAAAGCCGCAAGAGGGTTACGGGGGCTCCCCACCGATCTGGCGTCCCTTCGGCAGGACCTGTTGCTACTTCCCAGGCTGCCAAGGAGCGTGCTCAGGCTCGCATCCTAAAGGACTGTTTTTCGTCCTCCGAGGCGCCCTCCCCGCGCAAGGGGTGGAGCTCTCGGAGTGACTTGCGTCCGTTTGAAAAGGACTTTTCCTAGGGAGGACGCTTTTGCGTCCCCTCTCTCCGCTCTCGTTGCGGTCTTCGCCTGCGTCGTATGACGCGTTTCCTCCACAGAAGAGAGGTAGGACGTCGTCCGAGGACGACGCTGAGAAGCGCTTCTCTCGCGCCTCGGAGAGGCAGGTTGCTGTTCCTGTGAGAAGGAAGGAGGCGTCCCCTCGTCTTCTCGCAAGCGCAGCCCTTCACCTCCTCTCGGTTCTTCACCTACGAAGAGTATTCTTGCGTCGCTTCAAGACCAATTGTCGACCTTAATGGCTCGGAAGACTCGCCCAGCAGCAGTTTGAGCCTAAGCGAAGGAAGGACGCTAGACTGCCTGTCCAAGAGGACGAGGGCAGTCTCCTTCTCTGTCTCCTCGTTCGTCGCTGTCTCCGCCAGCACGTCGGGACGCTTTTTGAGGACGCTCGACAGGACGCCTTGGAGGACGCGTTTGAGGACGCTCGGCAGGACGCTTTTGAAGACGCTCGTCGGGTTGCTTTTTTTTGTTTACGCTTTGCTATGGAGAAGGCTTTTGAGAGCGCTCAGAAGGACGCTTTGAAAGCGAAAGCTGGACGCTTGAGCGCCAAACGTAGGACGCTCCTCGAGAGAGACTTGGAGTTTCCTCTCTTGACGCGCAGCGAGGTCAGGACGCTCTTCGTGGTTCGAGCTCTAAAGATCGACGGAAGGTCGGTCGCCTTGAAGAGGCGGATGTTAGTCTTCCTCGAAAGCCTTTGTTGAAGGCTAGACCCGTGGGGCGCACGCCCTCTCCAGAGGTTCGATCTCCTTTGCCTCTTCGGGAGGAAGGAGAACATAGTAGTCCGGCTGACTCAGTGGACGAAGATCAGCCGTCAGTTTCGTCGGTTTCCGACTACAAGGTGCTGGTACGACTTTTACGTTCCTTGTTTGGGGAGAAGTTCCAGCCTGCAGCTCCTAAGTCTCCGCCCTCTCAGTTTTCGGTCTTCGAAGTCGGGCAAGGTTTTCGGAAGTAGTGGGAGGATGAAGACTCCTTGTCCACTAAGAGAGCATTCAAGAAATTGCAGGACTGGATGGAACGTCGGAAGGATCAGGGCAAGTCGACTTTCGCCCTGCCTCCCTCTAGACTTAGTGGGAGAGGCGGCATTTGGTATGAGACCAAATCGGAAGTAGGAATTAAGATCCCGTCTTCTTCCCAAGGGGTACTTTGCTAGTCTGGTAGACGCCAGAAAAGATCCCTTTTTGTCGTCCGCGAAGATTTCTTGGACACCAACGGAGATCGACCATCACATGAAAGGTCTGTTAAAGACTCTGGAAGTCTTTAACTTCCTAGACTGGTGCCTAGGAGTCCTGGATCTTCAATCTAGGAGTCCTGATTCTTTGAGTCTGGGGAGCTGTCCAATGTGTTGTCATGCATGGACAAGGCCGTCAGGGATGGTTCGGAAGAGTTAGTGTCTCATTTCGCACTGCTTTCCTCAAGAAGAGAGCGCTCTTATGCAATTTCACAGCGAAGTCTGTTTTCTGCATCGCAGAAAGCAGAGCTTCTCTTTGCACCTCTTTCGAGCCATCTCTTCCCCCCAGGCTATGGTAAGGGACCTGGCAGTGAGCCTACAAGAGAAGGCTACCCAGGATCTCTTGGCCCAGTCTTCTAGACGTCCTGCAGTCCCGATCACGTCGTCGTCTGGACGACCTCCTAGGAAGGTTAAACCCTTTCGTAGCGCTCCTCCCTCGAGAGCTGCTCCTCGAGGGAGAGGACTTGCAAGAGGAAGAGGTTCCTTCAAACCTAAATCCTCTAAATGAGACGAAAGTCCTTCAGATGCCTGTCGGAGCCAGGCTAAAGTTCTTTGCGGGGGCGCCTGGAGAGAGAGAGATACAGATGCGTGGTCCCCTCAAGATAGTAGAACAGGGGTACAAGATCCCCTTTGTAGACCCTCCTCCTCTTTCAACGACTCCCAGAGATCTTTCCCCGTCGTATCAAGGGAAGGGAGAAAACAGCAGGTTCTTTTAGTTTAGATCTTTGGAACAAATGATCACGAAAAGAGCGGTGGAGCAGGTCTTAGACCTGGGGTCACCAGGGATACTACAACAGACTTTTCCTGTACCAAAACAGTCCGTCGGGGTGGCGTCCAGTCTTGGACGTAAGCAGCCTGAATCTTTTCGTAGAAAAGAAAAAATTCAAGATGGAAACACCTCAGTCGGTTCTAGGAGCCCTAAGACCCGCGGGCGACTGGATGGTGTCTTGGACCTACAGGACGCATACTTTCACGTGCCTATCCACCCTCTTTCAAGAAAGTTTCTGAGGTTTATGCTAAAGGGACAAAGTTTGGCAATTCCGAGCCCTTTGTTTCGGTTTAAGCACGGCTCCGATGGTATTTACCATGCTCATGAAGAACGTAGCGAGATGGTTACATTCTGCATGAATAAGAAAATGTCCCTGTATCTCGACGATTGGCTTATCAGAGCATCGTCAGAAGAAAGGTGTCTGAAGGACCTTCACTTCACGTTGGCCTTGGCGAAGTCCCTGGGACTTCTAGTCAACCTCGAAAAGTCGCATCTGACCCCAACACAGTCCATCGTGTATCTTGGGGATTCAGATGGATTCAGTGGCTTTCGCGTTTTTTAGCGTTTCCGTCCCAGGAACGACAGCTGCAAGGCTTAGAGAAAGTCTCGGCATTCCTGGGGAAGGAAGCTTGCTCGGCGAGGGAATGGATGAGTCTGCTGGGAACCATTTCCTCGCTGGAAAAGTTTGTTTCCCTGGGAAGACTACACCTCAGACCTCTCCAGTTTTTTCTTAGCAGACGAATGGAGAGTCAGAGAGGATCTTGGATGCGACCCTTTTTTTCATCACCAAATCGGTGAAGAACCATCTAAGATGGTGGTTAGATCCTCGGAAGTTTCGAGAGGGTTGTCCCTAAAGCTTCTGAGCCCAGACCTAGTGTTGTTTTTCCGACGCTTCGGTGTCGGGATGGGGAGCAACACTAGGAGGGGAGGAAGTGTCAGGCACCTGGAGGGGGGACAGGTGTCCTGGCACATCAATGTAAAGGAACTATGCGGCGGTTTTTTTCTGGCGCTACAGTTCTTCCAACAAAAGGTTGCAGAGAAAGTAGTCCAAGTCAACTCGGACAACACCACAGCCCTGGCGTACCTAAAGAAGCAGGGAGGTACACACTCACGTCCTCTGTTTTATTTAGCAGGGAGATTCTGCTGTGGGCAGATGCGAGACGGATAAGGATCCTGACGAGGTTTATCGCAGGAGTCCAGAACGTCAGAGCAGAACCTTCTCAGCCGACAAGATCAGATCCTGCCGACGGAATGGACGTTGCACCAGGACGTCTGTCGAGAGCTCTGGAGACTGTGGGGGTGTCCGTCAGTCGACCTATTTGCGACTTCGAGAACAAAGAGGTTGCCTCTTTATTGCTCTCCTGTGCTGGATCCGGGAGGCAGTCGCGATAGACGCTCTGCTCTGGGACTGGACGAACCTGGACTTATATGCCTTCCCGCCATTCAAGATCATGGGGGAAGTAGTAAGGAAGTTCGCGGCATCGGAGGGGACGAGGTTGACCCTGATCGCCCCGATGTGGCCCGCGAAAGAATGGTTCACAGAGGTAATGTCATTCATCATAGACTTTCCGAGACATTGCCCTGGAGGAAAGATCTACTCAGACAGCCCCACTTCGCAAGATATCACCGAAACCTCTCCGCTCTGGTCTGACTGCGTTCAGACTATCGAAAACTGGCCAGCGAGAGAGGTTTTTCTAAAGCAGCTGCAAAGGCGATCGCCAACGCTAGGAGAACGTCCTCGAGAGCTGTTTACCAGTCGAAGTGGGCTTCCTTCAGGGCATGTGGTAGAAAGGAGGAATTTCCTCTTCCTCTACCTCTGTGAGCCAGATAGCGATTTCCTGCTATTTTTAAGAAATGTGCAGAAGCTGGCGGTCCCCGACCATCAAGGGATATAAGAGCATGCTGTCGGCAGTCTTCCGACACAGAGGACTAGACCTGTCCTGATAACAGGGATCTTCACGATCTCCTGAGATCCTTTGAGACATCCAAGATACCTCAGCGAGCCTCCTTCTTGGAACCTGGATTTAGTCCTTAGACTGTTAATGTCGAGTCCTTTCGAACCGCTACATGAAGCGTCTCTTACGAACTTGACTAAGAATGGCTCTTTCCTAACTGCTCTGGCGACGCGAAGAGAGTTAGCGAAATTCAAGCCATTTGTAAGAGAGTGGGGCTTCAAAGGGGACAATGCTGTCTGCTCTTTGAGTCCCACTTTCTTAGCAAAGAATGAAAACCCTTCGAACCCTTGGCCAAGGAGCTTCGAATCAAGGGTATGACAAGTCTTGTGGGCCAAGAACCTGAGAGAGTCCTGTGCCCTGTCAGGGCTCTAAAGTTTTATGTCCACAAGACTAAAGAAGTACGAGGTCCCTCAGATAATCTCTGGTGTTCGTTAAACGACCCGATATACCGTTATCCAAGAACGCTCTGGCGTTCTTTCTGAGGGACGTCATTAAAGAGGCTCATTCGTCTTACACACAGATCGATTTGAGCCTCTGCGAGTGAAAGCTCACGAGGTCAGAGCTGTTGCAACCTCGCTTGCCTTCCAAAGGAACATGTCGATCAAGGACATCCTTGACGCCACTTTTTTGGAGGAGCAATTCAGTATTCGCCTCACACTACTTGAGAGATGTGAGAACGATATACGAGGACTGTTGTTCTCTTGGGCCATACGTTTCTGCAGACACAGTCTTGGGGGCTGAAGGTAGCTCTCTCCCTATCCCTTAGTTAGGTTTAGGTTAGTTTTAGTGATGTGTTTTTGGTTGTGGTGAGGCTTTGGTGAAGACCTCCCATCTTTTAGCTTAGTGTTTCAGGGGGTCTTTGTTAGTTGGTCAGGTGGTGGTCAGTTGCTTCGTTGCCCTCATTTGTATGGCTCTATGCTCTTGTCAAAAGAAAAAAAAAAAAAAAAAAAAAAACATTGAGGTCACGTCCCCGTTGACAGAGCATTCAGAGCGCACCAGCACTACAGGTCTCCACCTGGCTGGCAACTCTGATTAAGCACAAGCAGGCTGTAGTGACAGTAATCACAGAAGTCTACTTTGCTAACAGGTGAGGAACCAGGTGTATATCATCTACTTAAGTTAAGTTTCCTACAAATCCTATTCTGTCTCTTCCCACCATCCGAATGGTGGGATTCAGCTATATATATCTGCCAAGTAAGTCTCATGAACAAAATGTTATTGTTATAATACAATTAAGTTTGTTCATACTTACCTGGCAGATATATATAATTAAGTGCCCACCCCCCACCACCCCTCAGGAGACAGTGGGCACTGTAAAATATGAATAGAAAATGGGAATGGTTCCTGATATCCGCCTCCCAGCGGCGGGAATGGGTACTACCACTGGCCCGCCCACTGCGTGTGCCGCGAGTTTTGAAATTCTGTCGGACTTCGGAGAATACAGCTATATATATCTGCCAGGTAAGTATGAACAAACTTAATTGTATTATAACAATAACATATTTTGTTCATGAAACTTACCTGTCAGATATATATATAGCTGTATTTTCCGAAGTCGGACAGAATTTAAAAAACTTACAACACACGCTGTGGGAGTCAGGTGGTTAGTACCCATTCCCGCCGCTGGGAGGCGGGTATCAGGAACCATTCCCATTTTCTATTCATATTTTTTTTCTGTCGCCGGTGTTGTAAACAACTGCTTGCAGCACACCTCGTCTTGGATTTTGGAAACTTTGGGTACTTAGTATCCTTATTGATTTTTTGGTTATCTTGACTTTGGATTGGTGGCTAGGCACATGTTATTTGTGGATTTAATTGATTTTGGCTTGATTTCTCTAAACTAAGATGTCTGGGACTAGTTCGGCTAGCGCCAGATTTTGCACTAGGAGTGAATGTAGAGGTAGGTCTACTGAAAGCATCGGTAGACCCGCATACATTGTCTAAGAGTTGCAGGGAGCATGATTGTGTGTATGAGGATCGCTGCAAGGAGTGTGCATGTCTTTCGGATTCTGAGTGGAAGGCGTATGAGACCTATCTTCAAAAGCATGACCGTGATAGGTTAAGGAGGTGTTCCTTTAGGAGCGTTTCAGGTAAACGTCAGGAAGTTAATGTTTCTCCTACTAACCCTCCTACTGTAGTTGCTACTCATAACCCTGTAGTGTTGCCTTCGGGCCCTGAAACTGTGTCTGTGGAGGGTAATGCCCTTACTTTAATCTTGGAATCGATTTGTAATTTAGAATCGAAAGTGCTTGCTTTAGAAAGCAAAAGTGAAGGTGCTAAGTGCAGTGACAGTGCCCCTTGTGTAGTGGAGGGTGCGTCAGATCGGCCCCATTTCGCCTCTAGGCCGGGGACCTCTGCTGGACTCCCATGGTTTCAGGGAGAGAGCATGTAAACGAAAGCGAAGGAGGGTTGCGGAGAATCCCCACCGATCTGATGTGCCTTCGGCAGTTTCTGTTGACGCTACCCAGACTGCCAAGCTGCGTGCGCGTGCACGCCTCATCAAGGAGTGCTTTTCTTCGTCAGAGGCTTCCTCCCCGCGCAAGGGGTGGAGCTCTCGGTCAGTTTCACGCCCATTGAAAAGGAGCGTGTTGTGATCAGGATGCTTCACCGTCCAGGATTTTCTCCCGAGCGACGATCTTTTGCCTGACAGCGTCTTCACAGCCTTCCCGCCGCAGAAGAGGAGTAAAGCGTCATCAGACAATGACACTTTCGAGCGCCCCAGTCACTCCAGAGTGCGTGAAGAGGCGGTTCCTGTGAGAAGGAAGAAGGCGTCCCCTCGCCTTCTCGTAGGATCATCTCCTCTCCTGATAGGGAGTCTTCTCCTACCGAGAAGATTCTTCGCTCGTTGCAGCAGCAACTTGCTGATGTTCTTTCTAAGAGAGAGACACATCCACGTCGTTGCAGGAAGGATGACAGGCTGCCAGTGAAGAGGTCTAGACAGTCTTCCTCTCCTTCTCCTCGCTCGTCTCTCTCTCCCTTTTCATCTCCTTCTAGAGTTCGTGCAGCTCCCCAGCGGCTCTCTAGAGGAAGTGATGATTTTTGTTTCGCGCTCTTCGCGTGAAGCGTTATTACCCAGCTCGTAAGCTTGCTACTTTCAGAGCGCGACGTGTGTATGGACGCTTCGGTGCAAGTGCAGCATGATCTTGACGCTCAGTCCGGACGCCAAGACGAGCGCCAGTGACAACAAGAGTGCACCTGGGGAGCGCGCGCCAGTGGACGCCAAGCGCGCTTCAGTGGACATCGAGCGCGCGCCAGCGGATGCCAGACGCGCGAGTGGATGCCTATCGCGCGCCAGTGGACGCCAGCTGACACTCAGGTGGACGCGGATGTAGTAGCTCGTCGCCACCCACGCGTTTTAGAGGATTCTCTTCAAGTTTCTTCGCGTCTTCAAGAGACACACAGTGTTCCCGTCTCTTCTTTGCCTGCTCAAGAGTCCGCTGTGCCTTCTACTTCACAACAACGTTCCGCTTTGAAACTTAGACCTGAAAGTCTAGCATCTGCTTTGCTTCCTCCTACTTCTCCTGTAACGGAAGGGGAAGTGAGTGACGCTTCGGTCGAGGCTGATGATGAACAACCGCTGGCTGCTGTCTCTTCAGACTACCAGGTCTTGACTCGCCTTCTTCACTCTGAGTTCGGGGACACTTTTCGCCCTGAAGCTCCTCGCTCTCCCCCCTCTCAACTTTCCATCTTCCAAGGCTAACAAGGTCTCGGGGTTTGTGAGGATGAGTTTAATTTGAAGAATCCCTTTCGACTAAGAGGGCGTTGCGTAAGGTCCACGACTGGATGGAGAGAAGGATGACCCACCCAGGAAAGACCTCATTTGCTCTTCCCGCTTTCAAGACTTAACGGAAAGCGTGGGCATGTGGTACGAGACAGGAGAGGACGTCGGCATTAGACTTCCCTCTTCTGCTCAGGGAGACTTTGCGAGCATTGTGGATGCCTCGAGGAGGTCCCTCCTGTCCTCGTCGAAAGTATCTTGGTCGACAACGGAAATGGACTACCACCTTAAAGGCCTCTTTTGAATGTTAGAGGTCTTTAACTTCCTAGATTGGTGTCTTGGAGTGCTGGATGCCAAGTCTAGGAGTACCGATTCGATTAGCCTGGGGGAGCTGTCCAGTGTAATGTCTTGCATGGACAAGGCCGTCAGAGAGGGTTCAGAGGAGTTGACAGCACATTTTTGCACAGGCCTCTAAAGAAGATCCCTGGTTTTGTAATTTCACGGCAAAATCTGTCTCTCCTCTCAAAAGGCAGAGTTGCTCCTCGCTCCTTTTTCGGACCATCTCTTCCCTCAGGCTATGGTTAAGGACCTCGCTACTAGTCTTCAAGAGAAAGCCACTCAGGATCTACTCGCCCAATCATCTAGGAGACCTGCGGGCCCTTTGTCTTCAGGAGTTTCGATTACTAAGAAATCGAAGCCCTTTCCAGGTGGATCTTCCTCGAGACCAGCCCCTCGAGGAAGAGGCACTTCCAGAGGCAGAGCCCCCGCTCTTTCGAAGAGCAATAAGTGATCTGGAAGTCCTTCAGTCGCCAGTAGGAGCCAGGCTTCAGCTGTTTGCGCAAGCCTGGGAAGAGAGAGGTGCAGACAAATGGTCTTTGGACATCGTAAGGAAAGGTTATCAGATCCCGTTCCTAAAATCACCCCCACTGTCTTCGACACCCAAGGATATGTCACCCTCTTATCGAGGGGAGAAGCAAAAAGTGCTTTACGATCTGCTTGATCAGATGATCATAAAACAAGCAGTGGAACAGGTCTTCGACCTGGATTCCCCGGGTTTTTACAACCGATTGTTCCTGGTGCCAAAGCAGTCGGGAGGATGGCAACCGGTACTAGATGTCAGCAGCCTAAACCAAACTTTGTCATCAACAGAGGTTCAAGATGGAGACGCCTCAGTCAGTGCTTGGAGCTTTAAGACTGGGGGATTGGATGGTGTCACTAGATCTCCAGGACGCGTATTTTCACGTCCCCATCCATCCCCAGTCAAGGAAGTACCTGTGGTTTGTCCTGAAGGGGAAGGTTTTCCAATTCAGGGCACTCTGCTTCGGTCTAAGCACGGCTCCGATGGTGTTACACCTTCTGATGAAGAACATTGCGAGGTGGCTTCATCTTGCGAAGATCAGGATCTCTCTCTGCCTAGACAACTGGCTCATTCGAGCTTCCTCGAAAGACCGGTGTCTGGAGGATCTTCACACGACCTTGTCTTTAACGAAGTCCCTGGGTCTTCTGGTAAACCTCGAAAAGTCATTTGTTCCGACACGGCATACAAACCTTCGGTCCTTTTACAATAGGAAGGTACTAGCGGCAGCTGGATAGGTCGTAAGCTTTCGAACAAGGGGTTCGTAGTTAACTGCTTGTCCGACAGGCGCGCACGCGCGACTGGGAGGTAAACAAATCACTTTTGCTTTCGGCCTGCTGGCGTGTAGACTTATATCATCGCTCTCTGCCCGCGATTCATCGTCGTTGCTTTCGCATGGTTGTGTTTTTCTTTTTCTATCTAGTGAAACTGAATTGTAAGTACAATCATTTCATATTTATTTCCATTGAATTCAATTGTGAATTAAAGGATCTTGGTTTCTTTCTCCACGCCCTCCGATTACCCGAGTGCCGGGACTGAAGGGCGTAAGTGCGGGAATTCATTTTCCCAGAAATGATCCTCGTATTGTGTATGCTCGCGTGCCGAGGGCGGGAGAGCGCTCGCTCCGAGCTTAGTGTTTTGGTTGGAAATGTGTAGATGAAAATCGTAAGTAGGTGCCCTTTTCATTTATATTTTTTTTTTGACCTGTATGCTCGTTGCGAGCGATGCGCTCGGCACGAAAACTTATTCTGTATGGAAGTGGAATCGCATGTACAGTATTCTTTTTCATTTTCATATATTTTATTTTGATTGTAGCAATACTCATTTTGGATCCGTTTCCGCTCTTACCCGGAAATTGATCCTTTCCCCTTTTTATTTGAATGAAGTGAAATCGCAAGTGCAGTTCTTTTTCATTTTCATATTTTATTGAGATTGCATTATTTACTTGGATCAATGTTTTCCGCTATTTCCCGGGAATTGATCCTTCCCCTTTTTATTTTGTATGAAGTGAAATCGCAAGCGCAGTATTCTTTTTTCTTTTTTATTTTTCATATATATTTTGATTGCATCAATTCATTATGGATCAAGGTATCCGTTCATAATCGGGATGGATCCTTTTAACCCCTTGCGCTCGGTACGAGGGCGCAAATGCGCTCGCTCCAAGCCCTTATTCATTGTGAAGTGAATTGTAATGCAAGATTCTTTTTTCATGTTATTCCTTTTGATTATTGATTGCATCAATATTTATTTTGGTTCAAGTTCCGCTCAGTCAGGGATTGATCCTTATGCCCTTGCATTCGTGCCGAGGGCACGATTGCTCTCGGGCTCTTATTATTATTGTTGGGTACATGGGTGCTGTGCGGGGGTGGGGAACGAGAATTCCCCCCCCCCCCCCCCCCCCCCCCCCCCCCCCCCCCCCTGCTCAGCTCCCACAGATGGCCCTTCCCCTTCGGGGGGGAGGTTTATCTGGGTTTCTTCTCCTCGCCCGATCCGTCGGAGCGCGGGGGAGGGCGCGCGGTGCCCCGATGTACAATTGTATTCGGGGTCTTCCGCTCGTTCGGGTGGGGCTCAACCCCCTCCCCCCCCGCGCGAGCGGACTTCCCCCCCACTAATCACTACTACTGTTATTTCCGCAGGTGCTATTGCACGAGGGTGGACCTTGGTGAGGTATGGGCGTCCTTCGATTTGCAGGGCGTGCCTAGGTCCAGGGGCGGCGGTTCTATGTCTGGGCTGCTGCGGTCACCCATGGAGTGGTGACCACGACAACGATATCGACTCCAGGTGACGACGTCCTCCTCACCTGGTGTACTCGCCTCACGTGGTACAGTCTTGCCTACAGCCGCTGTGAAGTGCCGTTCGCGGTACCAGAGAGGGGGGCGTGCCGCCGCCGCTCGTTGTTGCCACGCTGCCGCGACCACACTTCCGCTACCACACTTCCGCTGCCCTAGAGCTCTCCCCTGGACCTGCCGCCGGTACCAGGATGTTGCTGGCTGCTGCTCCACCTCCTGTGTTTCCGGTGCTGCCTGTCATACCTGCCGATTCTGTGCTGACTGTCCCATGCAGTTGCTGCGCTGGCTGTCCCCTGCCGTTGCTGCGCTGGCTGTCCCTGCCGATGCTGTGCTGGCGTGTGCCTGCTGTTCCTGAGATGCCGTCCCATACCTGCTGACGTCATCCTGTTTGTGGTGGTACTAACCCCAGACTTTGGTCTGTCTGTACAGGTGCGTCCGGGCCCTGTGGCTTCGGCTACAGCAGCCCCGGCTCCGCCCTGGATGGCAGATCTTACGTCTGTCCTGAGGAAGCTGACGAAGAAGAGGAGGAACGTCGCCTTCGTCTTCTTCATCGTCGTCGGCTGCCGCCTCTTCCCCTTCGACTTCTAAGGCTTCACAGCCGAGAAGAAGAAGGTTGCCTCCTCCCTCCTAAGAAAAAGTCTCCCTCGGGAGCTTCTCGGGACCCGTCTCACCTCGGTGGACGGGAGGGTTCCTTCCGCTGTCCTCCTGCTCCTTCGGGAGCGGGGCCCGTCTCTTCTTCCGCAAGGAAGAAGACTACGGGGACCAAGAGGGGTACCGGCTAACACCGGTACTTCCTCGCCTGGTGTCAGTGGTTCTGCCACTGCATCAGGGTCCGTCTCGGCCTCTCGTTCGCGGGAGTTTACCGAGTGTACGGTCGCCTACCAGCGACCGTGCAGCCAGGAACCAGACCTTTGAGCCCGCTCAGCGTCAGGTTCACGGCACGGAGCGGAAGACTGGTGACTGCCGCTCACGCGACTCTCACCAGACCAGCTCTTGCTCTCGCGGCGACCAGCTGGCTACCCACCCGGGATGACGTGACTGTCCACGACCGGCCACGGGCTGAGGCTGGGAAGAGGTCCCCCCGTTCGCCGGTGCCAGCCACGGCTGGAACCAGCGACGTGACGTGCCGTGAGGACAAGCACCGGTCTCACTGTGACAGTGGAGCCTGCAGGTCGCCTGACCGTCGCTCTCACAGAGAGCGATCGGGTACGGCAACCAGCACCAGCTCTTCTGACACTCGAGATTGGCCGCTGTGCGCAGTCCAGCCGTTCTCCACAGCGAGACGGTTCGACCAGGCCTGCAGCTCGATCGCCACCGCGGGTTGATGATCGCCTGCAGCCCTCCAAGCCTGCTGGTTCTGCCAGCGAGCGAGAGGGAGCGTCAGGTCTGCCTCTCCCGTACCTTCACCTCCTCGGGGTTACACCGGGAGGAGCGAGGTATTGAGGAGTGATCGTGAGGGGTGCGCCCCTCATGATCCCACCACGACGCCCTAACGTGCCAGGCACGGTTCTTGGACCGGCCAGGACGTATGCACAAGTGGATGGAGAAGACGAGAGGGCTGTCGCTGTTCCCCCTTCTTACGAGGAAGGTTCTCGGAATATGCTCTTGTTCGAAGGGCTTAACGGTCCTACTCTGCAAGATGCTGTGACTTCCGAGATCCAGAGGAACTTTGCCGAGGTTATGGCGCTGATTCGTCAGCACAACGACCTCGATGAAGGGTCGCCGCTCCCACCAGCAGAGCCACGTCTCGGCTCGAGTCGTTTTGGGGCCCGAGAGGGAACCCAAATCGACGGTGGTCTGCCGCGATCGAGCTTGCCGACTGTGTTGAACCAGGTATCTCTCGTCTCCGGACAAGAAGGCTCTCTCAGTTCTGGCCGTCGAACAGCTACTTCACCTCCTCTACTGCGACAGAGGGCGTTTCTACGTGTCTTCGGACACCGTATTTGAATACCCCTTCGGTCCTCCTGAGAGGTTTTGGACCTCGACGAGGACTGAATGAGTCGGAGGACGGTGATCGGCTCTCTCCTGTCAGGTGTCGATCAGCCCCACCCAGACGAGTTCACAGTGGCGGCAGACCCTTACCTACAGTATGAGTTCGTAACCCTCCTCGGGAAAACGTTTTCTCCTGACGATACGTTTTCCCAGGCTCTGGCGATGGCTGCTCCTTTTCTTCTCCAACTGCTAGTTTCCACTGGGAAGGCGAGCCAGTATCCAATTCCTCCTCCCCCATTCCCTCCCTCTCCTTACGGCTACGAGGGAAAGGGGAGGGATCCTATAGAGATTTCTCTGTAAGATCCCACGTTAGGGGCTGCGCTACCGGGGGGACCTTCGGGTCCTACCTGACGTAAGCCCCGGTCGTTGAGGAGGGATCCTGCCCCTTTTCTCGATTTCTACGGGAATCGAGAGGACCACCAGCCGATATCGTTTGACGAATTCGGTGGGGGGTTTCGCAGAGTGCTTAGAATTCTACGGAATTTCTAGCGCACTCAGTGTTCAAATTTTTACGATCTCCAAACACTTAGGCGAGACCACGGTCCAAAGTGAGCGAGAATCCCCGATAATTGTTACACGATAATCGGAACCTCGCTTATGCTCGAATTCCTGTAATTTCTAGCATTTGGAAGAAGACTGCTGCTGAAAGAAGAGTATCTCACAGTAGGCGATTAACCTCGGAATAGAGAAGAACGGACGGGAACTTCCAGTTTGGCTTGAACTATCGTCTTCGTATTCTGTTCACCATTGAAGCTTTCCTTTGGGAAAGACTTCTCCTTCACTCTCTTGACTAAAGAACGAAGGCGGTCGATCTCCAATCCTTATTCTCATTCCTCAAGGGGAAAAGAATTTAGGATGGAGGTCGTGGTACAGAACCTACAAATATACTACGTATATTACCCTCGCGACATGATTCTTTTTAACAGTTGAATTGTCCGGGGGTAGGCGCATACCGTAGTTAACTCTACGGTTTGTGACTGAGACGAATTGTATCTTAATTGAACTGCAACTCGGGTTGCCTGCAACCTCCCAGCAGTTATCAGTTTCGATTTTAGATACTTGGTATTGTCACGACAACACCAAATCAGCTTTTGTATTTACCGAAATCCGTTCGTTTAAATATAATGCTCGAGCGTATTCTTTATGCTCGATGTTCTAGCCGAACGCATTCCTTCGTGGAAGGGATTAACTGGCAACTCAGGATGACGAGTCACCGAGAGCTATTGCGTATTGAACTGCCTGATAGCAGCTCAGATCATCTAGGTCTCTGAGATGCACTGTCTGTTAAGTCTCTCTCTCCCCTGGTTTGATTGACTACGAACCCGTATCTCTACCCAACAATCATGGACTTAGGTCTCTGATTAACGGGGATTTTCGCAATAATGAAGGACCATCTACTGCTGTGATGCTCGATTGCATCGCCTTCGACATTGCGAGAATTTTCAACAGAGATATCTCTTGGACTCTTTCATCTTTCTGTTTACCGCAACGGTAACAGAAGTCTGTACTAGTCTCCCGCTGCATCGCACCGCGATAATGCGAATGATTTTTTGCAGACATCTGAGTTTGTCTTCAAAATATCTCTTATTCGTAGGTGTGCAATTATTCATTGTTCGCCCCGAATTAACAGATGTGTCGGAAGACATCGCCTACTCTGACCTGACAGCTCTACTTCCAAATGTTCAGCCCATGAGAAGCAGTTCTTCAGGCATATTTCCCTGTGTCTTCATTACTGAAAAGCGCTCCGCTTTTATTGCAACTACGATCCTCACTGGACAGCAATGAATAGCGGTTAGCGTTCTCAGTCTTTGTAGCACAGGTTCAGAATCTTGAGAATCTTCTCTCGGTTCAGCTGTGAAGACGTAGGTTGCATTTTCTGTACACCTTCGTCTTCAACGACACGTAGTGTTGTTTCTCCTTAGCTGAGAATCAACTATACTATGAGATATCTTTGCCATCAGGGACCTCGGTCTCTAGAAGGCAATTGACTTTTCGCCTGTTGGGCACATGCCTTAAGAGAATCATCACCTCGCCTTCTGGCATCGGTGACGAACAATTATTTGTTTAGTCTCTTGGCATAACCCTTTTAAGGCGAAGGTCACGTGACTTGCTTGGGTGCTTGGACAACTTGCCTCCTACCGAACGCAGTCAGTCGGCAGCTGTCAGAGCGCCCAAGTCAGTTACGAACTTCGCTGTGGACTTAGTTCGGTGTTCCATAAGTCTTTTCTTCGTCCTAACGGCGTTGTCACAGTACCCATACCATCAACACCCACCATTGATGTCGGTGTCCTATCCACTACCGAGAAGAACTTTCACTGCATGGGGATAGGAGAATGTGAGACACTTCGCTGCAGACGGATAGACCAGTATGGGTACAGGACATCACCGAAGTCGAGAAGAGGGATAGGTCATACGACCATTCCCTTCTTTTCCTCTGAGGTAATTGCATGACTTTTCCTGCAAAGTCAAGCATCCAGGGATGGGGATTCGTGACGCTCGATTTCGTACCGACTTCGTAGCGAAGACTCAGAACCCTTCGGTTCCTGACGATCGGTTAGAGTCCTTCACAATCCCC
>NC_087201.1:37942341-37990098 GCF_015104395.2 Macrobrachium nipponense | reverse complement strand
AGCGATGACGAACACGTCCCTTCACACCCGCGGCCGAAAGCAAAAGTGATTTGTTTACCTCCCAGTCGCGCGGCGCGCGACTGTCGGACAAGCAGTTAACTACCGTTCTCCCCTTGTTCGAAGCTTACGACCGTTCCAGCTGCCGCTAGCTACTTCCTATTGTTAAAGGACCGATGGTTGTATTACGTATCGGAACAATTTTCCTTTTGTTTTCTCCAGCTTCGGACACAGCTTTCCCCGACGCCAAACCGCTTACCAGCTTGAACATTGTTCGTTTTCAGCTTCAGCTACAACTTGCAGCTTAAATTTAGCAGTAAATTTCCTTGCTGATCTTTTCTCCATGGTTCTATTCACTCTGTGAGCCGAGTTTGCTACTGTTTCACTGCTTGCATTTCTGAGCTATATATACCAGCTGATTTACAGTTCTGGCAGCAACGTAGGCCTACTAAACAAGATCAGGCGTCTCTGTATTCTCTGGAGGACTGCTAATCCATTAGTATTAACCAGGTGGTCAGTGATCACACACCCTTCATAGCCCACGCAACTGACAAAACCATTTTTTTTCCAACGATGTTTATCTTACTGTACTACAATACACACACAATCCTCTATCTGAAGTCCTAAAAACCAAAAGCTTTAAAAACCTAAAAAAAAACATTTTGGGGTAGAGCGTCAATTCATATGGAAGGTATAGTCTTGTTACCGTGGCGAGCTCTCTGGCGTGGCTTTTAAAGATCTGCCCTTAAGCCAATTTTACAAAAACAACAACTGCCCGTGCGTGACAGACCTTTGAATGTCCTTGAGACAAACTCCGAGGCTATAATTATAAGATAATAAGGGTTTTTCATTCCCGGGTACTTTAATCTCCTACCTATTCGGCCCTGCTCTCTCCCTCTCCTAAATCTTACAGCTGCCTGAGCGAGAGCATTTTCCATGCCTATTTTTTATTTTGTATACGATGCCCTTTCTCAGCTGTGAAGTTGATGTCTGTCCATGGCTGTGAGATGACCAAGGAATAACTTGTAAGTCGGTGTCAAAGTCACTCCACACTTTAGTCAGGCCAAAACTTTGCCATATCGCATTCAGCAACATTCATCATTGTTTCCTATTCTATTATTTTGTCCAGAGAGAGAGAGAGAGAGAGAGAGAGAGAGAGAGAGAGAGAGAGAGAGAGAGAGAGAGAGAATCTGTCTGTATACGATTGTTTAATTTCTCACTCGTCAAACTTACTCTGTTATGCTTTATTTCATATTTCCTTGCTCACCAATTTATCCTATACCTACGATATTAAGAAATCAAGATATGTGTAGAAGGGAGAACTGCCTCCAGACTGTACAGTCAGTATGGATTTAAACGCACACGTGGAACTGGTTGAAATATTGGCAACAGCACCAAAAATGAGATGCCATGTTGATAGAAAATCTGACTCCGTTTCTTGTTATTGCATAAAAAACTATATCATCAATCGTGAACCTACGTAATTTATTTAGAATTCTGCGTAACGGAAAATATAATATTTGATATCTGTAATGGAAGAAATGATTTTATCTCTGTTGTTGTTATAAATTTGGCAGATATGCGATCAAACACGTGGGAGGACCAAAACAGCCCAGCCAGAGAGCTAAGCTCATTTTGTAAATACTATTGTTTGGCGTGCTAGGCTTACCCGATTCATTTGGGTGTGCGCTGCAGCTGCTGCTACTGCTACTCAAATATCGCATTTCTCGTACTAATCCAAGAGTTGACCATGGAAAATCCCAAGATTAACCCAAATCTCCCTAGATAATAAAATAATTGACATATGCCAAGCCTTGGATTTACTCTGTCTATCAGGAAAAGATACTGATAAATTGAATTGACGGTATCTTTCCTGAAGAGAGAGAGAGAGAGAGAGAGAGAGAGAGAGAGAGAGAGAGAGAGAGAGAGAGAGAGAGAGAGAGAGAGTATATTTAACCAGTGGGCATTAGTACATATGCAGGCAGTGTGTTCATGCTTGTTAAAAAATGTGCAGTACAGGTAATTCATATCTGGAAGACAAAAGAAAACAAAAATATGATATTGTAATGATACAATTAAGTTTGTTCATACTTACCTGGCAGATATATATATAGCTGATAATTCCGACGACCGACAGAATTTAAAACTTACGACACACGTAGTGGGAGTCAGTGGTTAGTACCATTCCCGCGCCGCTGGGAGGCGGGTATCAGGAACCATTCCCATTTTATATTCATAATTTTTATTTCCACTGTCTCCTGAGGGAGGTGGGCGGGTAATTATTATATATATCTGCCAGGTAAGTATGAACAAACTTAATTGTATCATTACAATATCATTTTGTTCATGCAACTTACCTGTCAGATATATATATAGCTGAATCCCACCTTTGGTGGTGGGAGAGACAGAATAGAGGATTTAGGAAACACATATATGCAGATATCTGATATCTTGGTTCCTTACCTGTTAGCATAGCTGGCTTCGTGATTACTGCCACGTAAGTCTGCTTGTGCTACTAGAGTTGCCAGCAAGGTAGAGACCTATGTAGCTGGTGCACTCCAGATGATATGTCAACAGGGGCGAGACCACGACGTAACTAGACCATGAACCATACTAATGAGGGCAACGAGACAAAATACAACCACCTGGCTTAGTTTACCAAAGGTATCCCACTTAACTAAGCTAATGGAAGAGAGACCCGCCCCAGGCGGTCACCCCACAACCATAAAACACAAGTTAAAAACCCCCTAATCCCTAAAGGATAGGATGAGTGTTACCTCCTGCCCCCAAAACAGTGTCTGCAGCAATGTATGGTCCGAGGGAGAAGCAATTTTCGTATGTCACTTTCCACCTCCCGCAGGTATGTGAAGCAAACACCGAATTGCTTCTCCAAAATGTGGCATTCAAATATCTTTGAGTGCCATATTTTTGTGAAAAGCTACCGAAGTAGCAATAGCTCTCACCTCGTGAGCTTTCACTTTCAGAAGCTTCAAATCACTATCACTGCACTTATCATGAGCTTCTTTAATCGTACTTCTTATGAAGAACGCCAGTGCGTTCTTCGACATAGGAAGATCAGGCTTCCTCACTGAACACCACAAATTGTCAGACGAACCTCTGCAAGCTTTCAGTTCTCAGCAGATAGAACTTTAGAGCCCTGACAGGACACAGGAATCTCTCACGTTCATTTCCCACTATTTCTGACAACCCTTTGATTTCAAAGGTCCTCGGCCACGGGTTGGAAGGATTCTCGTTCTTTGCTAAGAACGCAGGACTTAAAGAACAAATTGCATTATTGTCCGAAAACCCAAAACTGCTTGCTAATGGCCTGGATTTCGCTACCCTCTTCGCCGTCGCCAGAGCGGTTAGGAAGATCGTTTTCTTCGTCAGATTCCTCAGAGAAACTGAATGAAGCGGTTCGAAGTGACTTGACATCAAGAACTTGAGCACCACATCCAAGTTCCACGAGGGTACTTTAGGCTGTATGACCTTCTTAGTCTCGAAAGATCTAATGAGATCATGAAGGTCTTTATTATAGTCAAATCGAGTCCTCTGTGCCTGAAGACTACAGAAAGCACGCTCCTGTAGCCTTAATAGTTGGAACAGCTAACTTCACTTCCTTCCTCTCAGATAAAGAAGGAAGTCAGCTATCTGGCTCACAGAGGTTGTGGTGGAGGAAATGCCCTTCTTCCTGCACCAGGATCTGAAGACAGCCCACTTCGATTGGTACAGAGCGATTGAGGAGGGCCTCCTTGCAGTGGCAATCGCCTTCGCCACAGGTCTTGAAAAACCCCTCGCTCTGGCCAACTTCTTGATAGTCTGAACGCAGTCAGACTCAGAGCGGGGAGGTTTTTGTGGTACCTCTCGAAGTGGGGCTGTCTGAGTAGATCTTTCCTTAAGGGCAGAGTCCTCGGAAAGTCTACCAAGAAGGACATCACCTCTGTGAACCAGTTGGCTGCTGGCCGAAGGGGGCGATGAGTGTCATCCTCGCCTCCTCCGATGCCGCGAACTTCCTCATCAACTTCCCCGAGGATCTTGAGCGGGGGAAAAGCGTATAGGTCTAGACCGACCAACTCCAAAGTAGGGCGTCTACTGCGACTGCTCCCGGGTCCAGAACTGGGGAGCAATACAGCTGGAGTCTTTTCGTCCTGGACGTTGCGAAGACATCCACCTGCGAACAACCCCACAGGTTCCACAGCGACTGGCAAACCTCCTGGTGAAGGGTCCACTCTGTCGGCAGAAGCTGTCCTCGTCGACTGAGAAGGTCCGCTCGAACATTATGTACTCCCGACACGAACCTTGTCAGGATAGTGACGTCTAGCGCTTTCGCCCATAACAGGAGTTCCTTTGCGATGGCAAACAGAGAAGTGAGTTCCCCCTTGATTTCTTAGGTATGCCAGTGCTGTGGTGTTGTCCGAGTTGATCTGAATGACTTTGCCGGAGATTTCCTCCTGGAAGAACCTGAGCGCCAGGTAAATCGCTGATAGCTCTTTCAGATTGATGTGCCAGGACACCTGTTCCCCTCTCCAGGTGCCTGACACTTCTTTCCCTCCTAGTGTTGCTCCCCAACCCGTGGACGACGCGTCGGAAAACAACACTAGGTCGGGGTTCCGAAGTTTGAGAGAGAGCCTTCTGCGAGCTTCCGTGGATCTGACCACCACTTAGGTGATCCCTTCACCTCTCTCGTTAAACACAAGATCGCCTCCAATCTGTTTGTTCTTCCAATTGTTGCTAGGAAGAATTGAAGAGGTCTGAGGTGCAACCTTCCCAGAGAAACAAACTTCTCAGTGAGGAAATGGTCCCCAGCACACTCCATCCATTCCCTCACCGAGCATGTTTTCTTCCCCAGAAAGGTCGCCACTTTTTCCAAGCATTGAAGTTGTCGCCCCTGGGACGGAAAAGCCCGAAAAGCCACCGAGTCCATCTGAATCCCCAGATAGACTAAGGATTGAGAAGGAGTCAAATGTGACTTTTTGAGGTTTACCAGAAGCCCCGGGGACTTCGCTAACAACATGGTCGTGTGCAGGTCCTCCAGACACCGGTCTCGCGATGAAGCTCGAATAAGCCAGTCGTCTAGGTAGAGAAAGATCCTTATATTCTCCAGATGAAGCAGCCTTGCCACGTTCTTCATCAGAATGGTGAAAACCATCGGCGCTGTGGTCAGACCGAAGCAAAGTGCCCTGAATTGGAATACCTTCCCCTTCAGGACAAATCGCAAGTATTTCCTTGATTGGGGATGGATGGGGACGTGAAAATACGCGTCTTGGAGGTCTAGTGAGACCATCCAATCCCCCGGTCTTAAAGCTGACAGCACAGATTGAGGTGTCTCCATCTTGAATTTTTTCTTTGTGACGAAGAGGTTTAGGCTGCTGACATCGAGGACGGGTCGCCACCCCCCGACTGTTTCGGCACTAGGAACAGACGGTTGTAAAAGCCTGGAGATTCCAGGTCGAAGACCTGTTACACCGCTTGCTTCTTGATCATTTGTTCTAGCAGATCGAAAAGCACTTTCTGTTTCTCTCCTCGATACGAGGGAGACAAATCCTTTGGTGTTGAGGATAGCGGGGGTGACTTCAAGAACGGAATCTTGTATCCCTTCCTCACAATATCTAGCGACCAAGGGTCGGCATCTCTCTCTTCCCAGGCTTTTGCGAACAGAAGAAGCCTGGCTCCTACCGGCGTCTGTAAGGACTTCCAAATCACTTCCTACTCTTTGACGGGAGCAGGGGTTTTCCCTCTGGAAGAGCCTCTTCCTCGAGAGGCTGTTTTCGAGGAAGATCCAGCACGAAAGGGCTTCGGTTTCTTGGTAAAAGAAACGCCAGAAGAAGAAGCAGCTGCTGGTCTTCTAGAAGACTGAGCCAGAAGATCTTGCGTTGCCTTCTCCTGAAGGCTCGATGCTATGTCCTTAACCATAGTCTGGGGGAAGAGATGGTCTGAAAACGGAGCGAAGAGCAAGTCCGCCTTTTGCGCTGGAGAGACGGATTTGGCTGTGAAGTTACAGAAGAGTGCTCTCTTCTTGAGAATCCCCGAGCTAAAGTGAGTAGCCAACTCCTCAGAACCATCCCTGACGGCCTTGTCCATACAAGAAAGTACACTGGACAGCTCCCCCAGACTAATGGTATCAGAACTCCTTGACCTGGCATCCAAAACTCCAAGACACCAGTCGAGAAAGCTGAAGACCTCTAGAGTCCTCAAGAGGCCTTTTAGATGGAAGTCGAACTCGTTATGAGTCCAAGTGACTTTTGATGAAGACAGAAGGGCTCTTCTGGAAGCGTCCACTATGCTCCCGAAATCACCCTGAGCAGAGGCTGGTAGTTTAACGCCTATGTCCTCTCCCGTCTCGTACCACATGCCCCTTTACCGCAGTCTTTGATGGCGGCAAAGCAAAGAGGACTTGCCTGACGCTTCCTCTTCTCCATCCAATCGTGGATTTTGCCGAACGCTGCTTCGTGGGAAAGCGACTTCATTCTTTTAACGAACCCCGATGCCTTCGATGCTTTAAAGAAGAAAATTGAGAAGGGGGAGTACGAGGGGCTTCTGGTTGGAAAGTTCTCTAAACTCCGACTGTAGAAGACGCGTCCAAAACTTTGTAGTCCGATGAGACAGGAGCTGGCTGCTGCTCTTCTCTTTCTTCGAGCTAAATCATCGCTAACTCCTTCCTCAGAAACTGGAGAAGTTGAGGTAATCCTGAAGAAATATGACGAACAGGTAGGGTTCCCTCTTCCACCTGAACTTGCGTTGGTGAGGAACTGGCGTCCACCAGCGCGCGCTTGGCGTCCGAAGCCACACGTTTGGCGCCGACATGTGCGCGCTCGGCATCTACTAATGCACGCCTGGCGCCCACTGGCGCACACCGAGCGTCCACTAGTGCACACTTGGCGTCCACTGGCGCGCGCCGAGCGGCCACCAGCGCGCCCGTCGTCCACTGGTGCACGTTTATCAACAACAGGTGCGCGTTTGGCGGCAATGGAAGCGCGCTCCACTTGCACCGAAGCGCACTCAGCGTCCACAGCTCGCTTACGAACATTCGAAGACGTGCGAGCAGGTGAAATCTCAACCTGAGAGCGAGAAACAAACTTCTCACCCTCCTCTAGAGGAGCTGCTGGGGAGCAGAACGAACTCTAGAGGGAGACTCGACGAAAAGAGAGAGGCAAGCGAGGAGAAAGAGAAGGTCTGACTTCTTCACAGGAAGCTTCTCGTCTTCTACGGACGACGCGGAAGAGACTCCTCTAGAGCAAGAGCATCCTGAAGTTGTTGCTGCAGTGACTGAAGCATCCTCTAGTTGGCGAATCTTCCTGCTCTGGGAGGGACTGATCCTGAGCAGGAGAGCGGCGAGGGGATGCCTCCCCTCCTCCTCCCAGGCACGGCCTCCTCCCGAACAATCTAGAGCGACTGTATGCTCGCTACGAATTAGCCGAATCCAGGTCCGAAGACTCTCTATGCCTTTTCTGCGGCGGAAAAGCAGCGAACACACTGTCAAAGGAGAAGATCGCAGTTCCGGAGAACTTGGACGAGAAGCGTCACCAACACCGCGCCGTCCTTTTCAGCGGGACAGGAACGCACCATGAGCACTCCCACCCTTTACGTGGGGATGAGCCCTCCGATGACGAAAAACACTCCTTGGAGGAACGTGCACGCGCACGCTCCCTGGCAGTCTGGGATTTCATCAGTAGCCTCCGAAGGCACGCCAGATCGGTGGGGGGGTTCCTTGTTTAACCCTCCTTAGGCTTTCGACATGCTCCTCCCCGGGTCCCTGGGAGTCAAGCAGAAGTCCAGGCATAGAGGGCGAAACGAGGCCGATCTGACGACCACCTCCACTACACAAGGGGTTATCACTGCACTTCTGCACATCACTTTTGCTCTCAAGAGCCAACACTTTCGATTTCTAAAATTTCGAATCGACTCCAAAAATTAAGGACAAAGTATTACTCTCTACTGACACTGTTTCCAGAGCCCGGAGGCAACACTACAGGTTAGGAGAATTACAGAAGGAGGGGTTAACAGGAGAAACATTAATTTCTTTGCACACCTGAAACACTCCTGGAGGAAGACCTCCTTAACCTATCCTTTTCTAGTTTCCTAAGATAGGTCTCATACGCCTTCCACTCAGAATCTGTAATCTTTCGCACATCCTTGCAACGGCTTTTTCATCACACATTTCATGCTCCCTGCAAACCCTTTTACTACCGTATGTATTCTACTGAAGCTTTCAGTAGCCTACCTCTACATCATCCTAGAGCAAAAATCTAGCGCTAGCTGTACGAGACCCTGACATATTATCCAAGAGAAATCCAAACCAAATCAATCAATCCACTAATAACGTGTGCCTAGCCACCGATCCAAGTCAATTAATCAAAAAAGAACCAAAAGGGATACTCAAGTAGCCAAAAGTTTCCAAATCCAGATGGAGGTGCTGTAAACAGATGTTCACAACACCGGCGACAGAAAAATTATGAATAGAAAATGGGAATGGTTCCCTGATACCCGCCTCCCAGCGGCGGGAATGGGTACTAACCACCTGACTCCCACTACGTGTGTCGTAAGTTTTAAATTCTGTCGGTCGTCGGAATTATCAGCTATATATATCTATCTGACAGGTAAGTTTGCATGAGCAAAAATATGAATTTTGTTGCTGTCAGTCGCATGGACTAAATTTACAAAGGGCAGGGAACAAATCTTGACATTCCTCGAGATTAGAGAGATGAACCAAGGCCATCTAGGATGAATCTCTCTCTCTCTCTCAACATATACTGTAATGTTAACTTATCTCTGAACCAATAGGTATTAGCACACGCGCAACTGTATGTGTGTGTGTGTGTGTGTATGGGGGCATACTGTTAAAAAATGTGCTGTGCCTACAGGTAATACCTACATCTTGGAAGATAAACCATACAAACAAATTTTTTGTTGTTTGTTAGTTGCGGGGATATAAAGGGTGTGACAGCAGACAAAGATTAACATTTTTCCAGAGATTAAATAAAGAGCTGATTTTGTTTTGAAGGGGTATGTCAACCGCGTTAGTAAATAGGTATCATCTCTAAAGAAATTTTTTTTCTCTTTTTCTTTTTTTTTGCGGGAGAATCTTCAACCATTTTGCCCTTTTGCATTCAAAGTAATGGAAGAATCATTCTATTTTCATGTAATCAGTCATAAAAATACTTAGACTAATAAAAACTAAAACTACGTACTGTATGCAAAGCACACACATTGCGTCGTTTAGCTTCCCGTGTGTAAAAGTTCATTCTAAGAAATTCACCGAGTATTATAACTAACACCTGATTGGCTGGTTGGTAGCCCAATGGAGATCTGTTATCCAATGACTGCCCTCGGCTTCTGTTTCGATTTATAGACATCATGTCGTGGATGCACTAGGTTTGAACGTTACCATGTTCGTGATTTTCTGACTGCTGACGCAAAAATTACTCAATAATTTTTCTTTATATATTATTTCTTCGTGAAAACAATAATATAATAAATGATCATTTTAACTTTAATGTATAGTGGTATGAAAAATACCATGTGTCGTAGCGATGCGTCAAAATAAATTAGTGGTATAAAATACCACACTGGTGGTTTTGTATCGATACGTAATCAACAAAGTACAACCTTTTTTCCCCTTTTCCCGGACCATCCTCAAAATTTTACGACTCTTCAACTTCAAGACCAATATGGTGAAATATATTATTATGTCATACTTATTGTTTTAAAATTCACAGTTGAACTGCAAAACATATTAGATTTTTGATTGTTATGTGCATATATTTTTTTGCGTATTACGGAATGTTTGTTTTGAAAATAATAGCTATTAGTGAACATATGGTATTATTTGTGCCCACTTTTATTTTATTATAGGTGATCTATTTTATCTCACATTCATTTAACAGTATTAGATTTTTCATTTTTATTTTAAATAAACTGTAATTAATAAAATATCAACAATGAAAAACATAAAGGGGAAAAAATGTTTTGCTGCAGTAGTGATGTTTGTTTGATTATGCATCTGTCCTCACATTTCCGAATCTGAAAAATTTCCAAAACCAAAAACATCGAATGTGTGTGTACTGCACATTTTTTTAAACACGCACACAATGTCACACATTTACTGATACCCGTTGGTGAATGACTCAAATTACAGTATTTAGAGAGAGAGAGAGAGAGAGAGAGAGAGAGAGAGAGAGAGAGAGAGAGAGAGAGAGAGAGAGAGAGAGAGAGAGAGAGAGAGAGGATGATTTAGGACACCAAGGCGTGTTATTTTTACAATTACCCTATATATATTATCTTAGGATTCTTTTTTAATCTTGATATTTTCTATTCAATTCTTGAGATTAGTAAGAAAATTACTGTAACTTGACTAGTAGCAGCACACATCTGAATGACTCGGCCATTAGCATGCTAAACCACCAACCTTATGAACTGACGCTCTCGGAAAAGGAACTCGCATGATACATGAGATACATGACAAAACCACTGTTTATTGGTGATAATTTTGGGGTCGCATGATATGCGAGATCGCATGTTACTCGAGTATATACGGTACTTACATTTTCAATTACACACTTTCGCCCAAAATACATGACTCGGTGCGAGCGCGCCCGCCCTCGGCACCGAGACATAATTCAAGGGTTCAATTCATGAAAAGAGAGGAAATCGCTGCATCTACGGCGATAGCTCCATGTTGGTTCATAATTAAGTAATGAAAATGAAAACAGTGTACTTACATTTTCATTTTCAAGTCAAACAAACCATTAGTAGAAAACACGGAGAAGCTTACGACCATTCCAGCTGCCGCTAGCTACTTCCTATTGTTAAAGGACCGATGGTTTGTATTATGTATCGGAACAAATTTCGAGTTGTAAGTAAAAATGTTGAACGCGTTTTGGTGAGATTTGGACTGTGGTGTACGCCTTTTTCACTACCCTCTGTTTAAATCTTAAAATTTGGCCTTAATTTCAAACTTTGGAGAAAATACTTACTACTTCGAAAGGAGAGTAGAGGTCTTTAGCTCCGTTTCTCACCAACAACAAATCGCGACTGATGCCCATCTCCGGTGTCAGGACGCGTTATAATGTACTTTTTTTGGGGGTTGTACACATTGATCGTACATGGTCCACCCCTGTACCATGCGGTTTTTTACCCTATCCCACACCCCTTACTAGCATTCAAATAATGGCAGTTGACGTTTTCTATGTTGTTTTGCTTACTTTACAAGAGTTTAAGGTAATATTTTGTCAGTCGACTGTAACTAATCTGTTATTTACCTTTGAACTCTGTACGTTGGTACATCACACCCCTTGTACCTTCATGTTGTCTTCAAAGGTAAATTGCGGTTTAATTACAGTCGACCGAATAAAATGTTATTGTTATGATACAATAAAGTTTGTTCATACTTACCTGGCAGATATATATATAGCTGTATTCTCCGACGTCCGACAGAATTTCAAAACTCCCGCACACGCAGTGGGCGGCCAGGTGGTTAGTACCCATTCCCGCCGCTGGGAGCGGAATATCAGGAATCATTCCCATTTCTATTCAGATTTTTCATACCACTGTTCCTGAGGGAGGTGGGTGGGTACTTTAATTATATATATCTGCCAGGTAAGTATGAACAAACTTTATTTTTGTATCATAACAATAACATTTTGTTCATGAAACTTACCTGTCAGATATATATATAGCTGAATCCCACCATTGGAGGTGGGAAGGGACAGAATAGAAGGATTAGGAAACACCTCAAGTCCAGATGATTGACATCTTGATTCCTTACCTGTTAGCATAGCTGACTTCTTGATTACTGTCACCGAAGTCTGCTTTTGCTTTACTAGTGTTGCCAACAAGGTAGTGACCTGTGTAGTTGGTGCGCTCTAGAGCTCTGTCAACGGGGCGTGACCACAATGTGACTAGACCATATTGACCATACTGTGAGGGCAACGAAGCTAAAAACCACCACCTGACCTAACCTATCGAAGTTAGTCCCATAACTTCTAGGCTAAAGAAAGGGAAAGCGCCTCAAGCAACTAACCCCTCAACCATAAACCAACACCAAAATTAAAAAGCACTACCCCTTTTCTATAGGATAGTATTTGTGCTGCTCCCTGCCCCCAACACCATTTCTGCGGATATGTATGGTCCAAGCGACTCGCAGTCTCATATGTCGTCTTCACATCCCGCAGGTAATGTGAAGCAAACACAGAGTTGCTTCGCCAAAAAGTAGCGCTAATGATATCATTAAGTTGCCATATTCTTTCGAAATGCCATTGAAGTTGCAACAGCTCTCCACACTTATGGGCTTTTATTTTCAAAAGCTTCATATTACCATCCGAGCAGGACGCATGGGCCTCCCTGATGGTGCTTCGTAAAAAGAATGCCAGTGCATTCTTCGACATAGGAAAGTCGGGTCTCTTAACAGAACACCATAAATTTTCAGAAGGACCCCGACAATCTTTGGTCTTTTGTATATAAAATTTGAGAGCCCTGACAGGGCACAGGACTCTCTCTGGCTCTTGTCGATGAACTCTGCTACCCCTTGATTTCAAAGGTTTTTGGCCAGGGGTTAGATAGGTTCTCATTCTTTGCTAAGAAATTAGGATCCAAGGAGCACACTGCACTGTGTCCTCTGAAACCCACATATTTACTAATTGCTTGAATTTCACTAACAACCCTTTTTGCCGTGGCAAGAGCAGTTAGGAAAATCGCCTTTCTAGTAGTGTCTCTCAATGAGGCAGCATGCAGAGGTTCAAAGGGTGGGGGGCCGACATCAAGAACCTTAGAACTACATCAAGGTTCCATGATGAACCTTCGGTTGTAGTACTTTGGTTGTCTCAAACGATCTCAAAAGATCGTGAAGATCTTTATCATTTGTCAGGTCTAATCCTCTGTGACGGAAGACAGCTGACAACATACTCTTGTATCCTTTTATTGTGGGCACTGCTAGTTTGTCCACATTTCTCAAATGCAGGAGAAACTCAGCGATTTGGTTCACAGAGGTCGTGGAGGAGGAAATACCTTCCCTCCTACACCGCATCTCCCTGAAGACAGCCCACTTCGACTGATAAACTGCTCGAGAGGAAGCTCTTCTCGCATTGGCAATAGCCTCTGCCACTGATCTTGAAAAAACCTCCTCGCTCTGGCCAACTTCTTGATAGTCTGAACGCAGTCAGACTCAGAGCGGAGAGGTTCCGTGGTACCTCTCGAAGTGGGGCTGTTTGAGAAGATCGGCTCTCTCTGGCAGGGTTCTCGGGAAGTCTACCAGAAGAGACATGACCTCCGTGAACCAATCGCTTGAGGGCCAAAAGGGGGCGATCAGAGTCATTCTCGCTCCTGGCAAACGCCGCAAACTTCCTTGTTACCTCTCCTAAGAGTTTGACGGGGAAAGGTGTACACATCCATCCCGTCCAGTCCCATAGGATGGCATCTACCGCTATTGCTTCGGATCGAGAACTGGAGAGCAATAAATCGGAAGCCTCTTCATTTTAAGGGTTTGCGAAGAGGTCGACTAGCGGCCGTCCCCACAACTTCCATAGCTCTTGACAACTTCTAGATGTAGGGTCCATTCTGTGGGAAGCATCTGATGTTGACGGCTTAAAAAGATCCCCTCGAACATTTTGTATTCCTGAAATGAACCTTGTTAGGATCACTATGTTTCGAGCTTTCGCCCATAGTAGGATGTCTCTCGCTATCATGAACGTGATCGAGAGTGTGTCCCTCCCCCCCTGCTTTTTGATGTAAGCGAGAGCCGTGGTGTTGTCCGAGTTGATCTGGACAACTCGGCCCACCAATCGTTCTTCGAAGAACTGAAGAGCCAACCGAATAGCCTCCAACTCTTTTAAGTTTATGTGCCAGGACCTCTGTTCCCCTCTCCAGAGGCCTGACACTTCCTCCTTTCCTAGTGTTGCTCCCCAGCCCACCATGGAGGCGTCTGAGAACAACACTAGGTCGGGGCTCAAAAGGTTGAGGGACATTCCTTCCGAGAGTTTGATCGGATCTTGCCACCACTTCAGTTGATCCTTGACCGCTTTTGAGATAACCAAAGTCGAGTCTAGATTCTTTTTGTCTTTCCAGTTTTCTGCCATAAAAAACTGGAGTGGCCTGAGTGCAACCTCCCCAGGAAAATAAACTGGTTCCCAGCAGGACTCATCCATTCCTTTGCGAGCATGTTTCTTTACCTAAGAAGGCTGACACTTTCTCTAAGCATCTCTGCTGACATTCCTTTGATGGAAAAGCTTGAAAAGCCGCTGAATCCATCTGAATCCCCAGATACACGATGGACTGCGTGGGGATCAGATGGGACTTCTCGTAATTCACTATAAGGCCAGGGCCTTCGTCAGCTGTAATGTCGTCTGAAGGTCCTCCAGGCACCTTGACTTCGAAGACGACTTGATTAGCCAGTCGTCCAGGTAAAGCAAGACTCTTATCTTCGATAGGTGAAGCCATTTCGCTACATTCCGCATGAGGAAAGTAAAAACCATCGGCGCCGTACTCAGACCGAAGCACAGAGCCCTGAAACTGGAAGACCTGCCCTTTTAAGACGAAACCTCAGGAACTTCCTTGATTGAGGATGGATCGGGACGTGTGGAAATAAGCGTCTTGAAGGTCCAATGACACCATCCAATCCCTGGTCTCAAGCCCCTAGCACGACTGAGAAGTTTCCATCCTGAATTTTCTTTCTTTACAAAAATGTTCAGTCTGCTGACATCTAGGACAGGTCTCCATCCCCCAGACTGCTTCGGAACCAGGAATAACCTGTTGTAGAAGCCTGGGGAATCCAGCATCAGGACTTCTTCCACGGCCTTCTTTTCCAACATTTGATCTAGAAGGTCGAGTAAGATCTGTTGCTTCTCTGACTGGTATGCGGGCGACAGGTCTATCGGCTTCGTGCTCAAAGAGGCGCAGAGAGGAAAGGGATCTGTATCCTCTCTCGATCACATCTAGGGTCCAGGTGTCCGCCCCTATCGTCCCCTCCATGCCTGAGCAAATAAGGCGAGTCTCGCACCTACAGGTGCCTGAAGGGCAGAAACGTCAATTTTTTCCCTTCTGATAGAAGAGATCTTACCTCTAAAGGACCCCCTTCCTCTCGAAGAACCTCTAGAGGAAGGTGCTCCACGAAAGGGCTTAAATTTCTTCTTGGGTGCTGGAGCTGTTGAAGTAGAAGCCTGAGGAGTAGGTCGTCTGGAAGATTGAGTCAAGAGGTCCCTTGTTGCTTTCTCTTGCAAGTTTACCGACAGATCCTTAACCATGGACTGCGGAAAAAGGTGCGAAGAGAAGGGGGCGAATAATAACTCCGCTTCTGAGTGGGAGAAACTGCTTTCGCCGCAAAGCTACAATAGAGAGCTCTCTTCTTTAGCAGACCTGTAGCAAAATGAGATGCTAACTCATCAGAGCCATCCCTTACTGCTCTATCCATACAAGCTAATACACTCGAAAGCTCTTCCAGCGAAATCGAGTCTTGACTCCTCGATTGAATATCCAAAGCCCCGAGGCACCAATCTAAAAAGTTAAACACCTCTAGCGTCTTAAATAACCCCTTGAGGTGATGATCTGTCTCCGTCATTGTCCAGGAAACCTTAGCCGAAGACAAATAAGACCTCCTTGGAGCGTCCACCAAATTGGCGAAATCTCCTTGAGAAGAAGACGGTGCTTTCAATCCTGCTTCTTCTCCTGTTTCGTACCAGATCCCAGCTCTCCCTTTCAGTCTAGATGGAGGAAGTGCAAACGAAGTCTTCCCTTGTTTAACCTTCCTTGAATCCATCCATCCTGGACTCTCTTAAAACGCTCTCTTCGCAGAGAGCGAAGTGGCCATCTTAACGAAGCCAGGAGCCTTCCTGAGCCTTCGATGAGGCAAATTGTGAAGGTGGAGAGCAAGGAACGGGCGGGCGCTTGAAAATTATCTGGGAACAATTTCTTAAGTAAATCCGTCAACGTCTTATAGTCTGACGACGCTGACGCATTTGGTTCGTCATCATCCCGTAGATAGGGCAGAGATCACTAGACGAATCCTTCTCTCGGTCATCAGCGCCCTTCAAAGATCGCGATGACTTCGACACTTTAACATGAGAAACATCCTGACGCTTCGGACTCAACTGTTGATCGTCCTGGCAAGCGTCCCGATATGTAAGGCGCCGCGCGTTCTGAGAAGCGTCCTGATGTGTAGGACGCCGTGCGTCCTGAACAGCGTCAGCTGGAGCGTCTTGGCGAGCGTTCGTCCGCGCGTCTTGAAAAGCGTCTTCTCGAGCGTCCTAGTAAGCGCTTCGGTTTGCTTAAGGACGCCAGGCGTGATCATCAACATGCAAAGCTTGAACTTCCGATATGGATCCTTGAGCGTTCTCGGCCTTTTGACAAACACGCCGGCCACCTGTGCGACAACTCACGTCTCTGTCAAATTCGTCTCTCCTAGACGCCCTTTCATGAGGAACGTAATCACGTTCGCTAATGCGTCGGCTACTAGGAGGAGACTCAAAGGCCGAAAAACGCGGAGGAGGAGCCGGGGACTGCCTAGTCCTCTTAACAGGCAGCCACCTATCCTTCCTTCGATGACTAGTTTCTGCCTCCTTTCTCTCAAAATAGGAAGCTAACTGTCTCTGCATTTCCCAAAGCATTTTCCTTGATGGGGAAAGTTCTCGATCAGGAGAAGGACTCATCCTGTGCGAGGAAGATGGGCGAGGGGATGCCCTTTCCTTCAACTCAGGAACATGCTTAGAGCGACTTGGACGCTCGAAAGAGTCCTCCCCTGATGAAGTCTTGTTCCTTTTCTGTGGTGGAAAAAGCTTCAAAATCTTCAGGTGATGAATCTACGTATGATCAAAAGGACCGTGAGCGTCCTCTTCTCTGAAACCTCTCTTAAGAGGGCGACAAGGGCGACGGCCGCCTGTGCGACACCTTGCGCCCCTGCCGCTCTCCCCCGAGAGGTCTTCCGAGCGTCTCAACCTCGGCGAGGAGAGGAAGTCTCGGAAGAAGAGAAGCACTCTTTAAGTATCCGTGCCCCCGTGCACGACACCTGGCAGCCTGAGATTCGTCCTCAGTTTCTGCCGAAGGGACGTCAGACCGGGTCATTAGATCCTCTAGGCCTAGAGGCATTATGGGACGATCCTGACGATCGTCCCCGTCCACACACTAGATGCACTAACACTATGCAATTCATATTTGATTGTAGAGCAATCACTTTAGATTCCAAGGCGCGAATCGACTCCATGATCGTAAATCATCGCTTCCTTCTGCAGGACACTTCCTGATTGTTCGGAGGCAATACAACAGGATTAGGTTGAATTACATCTACATGAGGATTTAATGGAGATACAATTCTACCTTGACTTCTATTCACAGAAGCACTCCTAGAGGAAGACCTCCTGATTCTATCACGCTCAAGCTTTCTCACGTAAGAATCATATGCCTTCCATTCAATTTCAGTCAATTGCTCACACTCGATGCATCTATTATTCAAATTCCAAATACATACATGACTACGACCATTTCGAGCACACTGAATGAGGGTCTACCGAAGCTTTCGGCAACCTCACCTTACATTCCTGTACCTTACACACCCTGAAGCTAGCAGAGCTAGATCCAGACATCGTAATCAAAGAAAAGTCAAAGCCAAATCCAAATCATATCCACTATCACGTATGCCAAGCCAACAAGCCAAATCAAAACCAAAAGTCAATCAGAATACTCAAGTTAGCACAATAAGTTTCAAAATCCTAGGCGGAGGTCTGTAAACAGTTGTTTACCGACCAGCGACAGAGAAAAATCTGAATAGAAAATGGGAATGATTCCTGATATATCCGCCTCCCCAGCGGCGGGAATGGGTACTAACACCTGGCCGCCCACTGCGTGTGCCGGGAGTTTTGAAATTCTGTCGCACGTCGGAGAATACAGCTATATATATATCTGACAGGTAAGTTTCATGAACAAATATTAGGTTAATGTCTCGGAGAGGGCCGCATGAAGATATCAGTGATTTTCAATGTATTTTTACTAGAATGTGTAGGAATGTATGTAAATAGTGGTATACGAGTGAGATAATTTAATGAAATTCAATAAGTCGAAATATTGACGATCAAACTCACGCTACTCTTGTCTTCCTCCCCCCCAGAATTTTTCTCCAGAATTTTTCTAGTTTTCAAGTTGTTATACGTTGACTGTCTTGTTTTTAGCTCAGAGCCCTGTAACTACTATAATCCACAGACAAACTAGTCCACTATGACGTCTTACACGTTTGGCCAATCACAGTTTCATTTTCTGACACCTCATCAATTTTGGCCAATGGCGCGGGCGTTTGAAAATTTTCTCAGCGCGACAATACATTATCTTACCCAGAAATTTCAGTTCGTTCTTAGACATGGAGGCCGTAGCAAGCACTTCAGCTGTTAATGCACAAGAAGTTGAAATTCCAGCTTCTTGTCCTGACTGTTTCCTTAGTTTCGGTGAATTTGTTTTAGCGTATTCGGGGAATATTGAAAAACTAGTGGATTTGTGCCAGAGACACAATTTAATTTTACAAAAGTTTTAGGCGTGATAAATCTTACATTACGAAAGGACGTAGACATAAGCGTTGTTCATATAAAGTGTCTTTGTTTGTAGGTACCTGGTTTTCAAAAGTGAAAGTGGACATTGAAACTAATTTGAAATTTATAGTTTTGTGGGTTCAAAATTGGTTTTGCTACGAAGTAGCCATTTCTGAATTAAAATTAAATAAAGGTACTGTATGCGATTGGTCGTCATTTTGCAGGGAAGTAGTAATTAATTGGGTATTTCGGCGCAGCAAGAAAATTGGCGGCAACAATTGTATAGTGGAAATTGACGAGTCAAAATTCGGCAAGCGGAAATATAACGTTGGCTGAGTAATAGGCTAGACAGCCAGTGGGTATTTGGCAGGCACAACCATAATTTCTGACTGTTGGCGCGCATATGACTGTCTGGCAGAGGAAGGTTTTAAACATTTGACTGTTAACCACAGCCTTCACTTTGTTGATCCCCAGACACGGCTCATACCAATACTGTAGAGAGGAAGTGGCGGGACGTGAAGAATTTAGTGCCTAAATTTGGTAGGAGAAAGCAACACTTTGTCGGGTACCTGGCCACTTCCTACTTCAAGTGCAATGTCAGGGAACCTTCGCAAACGGCTTCACGTTTTCCTCAAAGCAGCAGCACATCTTTATCAACCAACAGTTTAAGGTAAGCTTCATTAATTTATAGAGTATATTATAATGGTGGTAGTATAACGATGTATACAGCAGTACCATCACTTTGGATTTGGTTTGATGGATCTGCTAGGCCTAGGTAGGGGTACAGGGCCCTAGGTTAGGTTAGGTGGTTGTATTAGGTTCAGAGTGCCCAAAAATCTGTGGCCTTAAGGGGGGGGTGAGCCCCCTACTAGCCTAGGTAGGGGTACGGGCCCTAGGTTAGGTTGGTGGTTGTTAGGTTCAGTGTGCCCCGAAAATCACTGTGGCCTTAAGGGGGGGGTGAGTCAGCCTAAGGGGGGGGTGAGGCCTAGGCTAGGTAGGGGTACAGGGCCCTAGGTTAGGTTAGGTGGTTGTATTAGGTTCGGTAGTGCCCCGAAAATCACTTTTCTCCTCCTCCCCCACCCAAAACCCCGCTTCCCACTGGGGTCCCCCATAATTGTAGTTGTACGGTTTATGCTTACATTTTGTGTGTAAGAGTAAGTCTTACCTTGTTTTTTATTCATTTCCTCGTGTTTCTATGCGATGTGCAACACCAATCTGGTCGTTTTTTCTGCCGTTTTTCGTCGTTAATACTTGAAAAAACGGATGCGGCCCTTCTCCTGGACATTTACCGAATATTTTAAATTCTTGTTCAGCAGGTAAAATAAGAGGAAAACGTCAACTGCCATAGTCTACTGTGCCGCGGCATGCGGGCTTAGAATTACCGTGACATAAGCTTGCAAGTTAGCCTACTTTGATCTGTGCATGGCAAACATTTTTTCTAAGTTTTCTAGGCAATTTCAACAATCCGATCTAGGCCTAGTACATATATTTCAGCACTAATTCGTTTTCGGTACTTATCTATATGCGAGAGATTTGGAACCTTGACATCGGACCGGGAACGAACGAACGAACACCATCATTCAAAATCCGTGCCAGCAGGAAAGCCTTAGGTATCTAAGTTCAGCCTAGAATACCCTCATCCCTTCACTGGAACTTACTAAAAATTCACCACATTGGGGGGAGGGGCTAAAACTGAACATAATGCTCATTCGCCTAATTGTGAGGATGTCCTTGAACTTTCAAATAGCCTATTAGCCAACTTTTTGATAGGCTATAATCTAAATAACCTGACGTGACAACAATGCGGCATGAAGCTTCAAGACACTCACAGAGTAAACTTCCTAGTCACACTTCGTTGATCTGGCGAACAATTTCAAAAGCCCCATGCTGTAAGATTACACCCCTTCCTACAAGGTCACTTATCATGGCATAATCTGATAAAACTACACCAAAATGTGAGGCATAATTAAAAGCATTACCTTGGTCGCGTTGGCCGGCGTCAGCCATGACATCGTCGTCCATGTCATGACGTTGGTTTCTCCGGATGTGGCGCCCGTTTGCGGTCCTGCAAGTCACTCCAGAACATACAAGAAGGAAAAACAATATGATTGTGATGTACAGTGTTCCCGGTACACATCATGGAATAACGTGGCAAAATTTCACTAGACAAACAACAAACACGATGCCAGAAACTATTAGCCTAATTGAGTGGCAGCGGCTCAGCAAAGACAGTAGTCGTATGTCTGATCACTGGCACAGTGGCACTAGCGAGTGGCAAGTTGCAAGTTCCAAGGTTGCCGCGAAGTCCGCACATCACCGAGAAACTAGATCCGCACCGGTCTAGTGTTAATTGCCAAGCAATGTTATTTTGCTACACTAATACACTAACTAGACGAAATAGTCATCCTGGTTATTATCCTATTAAACCGCATCTTTACCATTATATGAGTTTGGGCTTACTAATTAAACCTTTTTGGAGTTGAGATTTTCCCCTTTCCGCAAATTCAGTTGCTTCATATCTTTTGAACATTACGTAACTTCAATGATAGTAAAATTTAGAGCCGAACGAGATACGCGGACAGTGTTCAGTCTTAAGCAGATTTTATTACATTCATTATATATATATATATATATATATATATATATATATATATATATATATATATATATATACGTATATATAATTTCTGTTTTATAGTTATGATTGTTATACATGATTTGATGCGTAAATTAGGCTACAAAGTGAACACGGGCAAGTAAATTTATTCATAAGTGTTCAGCAAAAAGTGGGAAGTTACTAAAAAAAAACTGCAATGAAATGTATTTCTTTACTAAAAACGGTTGCTTTTCATTCATTTCTTTGCCTTCCCCACTGAGTAAGTTGACAAGCTCCATAAATCCTTCGATATTCATAAGTAGTTTTTCTTTCTTTTCTTTTTAAAGACACATTTGTCACTTTAGGTAATATGCTGTATGTTAAATAAAAACGTTTGCTGAAGTAATAATGATAATAACAAAAACCTAACATATACCATAGGTCTTAGGCTTAAAATCAATGTCATAAGCATTGTAAACTGACAAAAACGATATGAAACATGTAGGTCTATATGCCACCTTTTATGATCCAGATATTTTGAAATGAGATATTTCCCCAAGAGAATGGACAGCATATTATGCATGTTTTATGGCATACATGTGGCAATCCTAAGCCAAACGAATGCCCTATTCTGGGCTATGAGTTTAAAAAAATTGGAAAAGAGCACATCATAATTGGTTCTTTTTTATCAATAAGCTACATTAATATAAAGAAATTCCACGATTATAATGCACCACTTCCTAGCATACTGATATCGAAACTTATTTGGTTATAATCAGTTGAATCACTTCAACTAATGCAATTACCTAATACATATTTGCAGTTGTTTTCAAAAAATAAAATAAAATAAAATAAAATAAAAACTCATTAAACATGACTAAGTTTACAATAATGTAAGTCAGACTTCACCCTAAGATTAATTCACAAATTAACCAAATTTTACTAACCTATATATATAATTACATAGGCAAATTGAAGATTGCTGGACCTAAAGAATGAATGCATTGTATGACATCACGTTTGGGTTAGCTACATCATCTACTGTTGTCAAAATCGGTTCTTAACTGACAATCGTATGATCATATGATATTGGCGCGTGAACACTCGAAACTAGTGAAAATGGTTCATTTTTCAAAAATATTATTTAATTTCAATCATTTTTTTATTAATGGAAAAAAGTTTTAAAAGCATAAATATATATGCGGACCTACAGCGCCGCATAAGGAGTGCAGACCTCAGCTCTGCATTCAATGACTCCCCCTCGAATCTTCTCCGCACTTTTGGTTGTTTCTCCGCGCTTTGGCAACACTGCTGGCGTCCCACTATCAGTGTTGCCAGATTGGGATGCAATTTCATGCTGATTCCTTCATAAAGAAAAAAAAATAACCCAAGAAAATGACGCACCCACTTCAGCTAAAGCGAAACGAAGAAACTAGATTTCATTTAGGATTCCAAAATTAAATTAACATTGTCTTCTACATCTCGATAATTTACGTGTTCCCTGCACAGCTGCTTTGCTCGTGAACTTTATATAAAGCCATTGTAGACACCAATTTGATTTACATTTTCTTAAGGTAAATTGAATTATTTCCAGCATTTATCATATCGCGTTAATCCATACTTTACAGAAGGCACATCTCTATGTTTTGTGAGTTGCATTTTGTCCTCGTCATGGTGAGGAAAAATCCTCCCGTGACATTCACACTCAGCTTTGTGTTGATAATATTCATGCTGCTAAATAGTCTTTGTAGCACTGCACCATTTGAGTGTTGAAAATGAAGAGATTTCGTGCAAAATCTGCAACATCTTTGTAGGATTACTTCCAATGGCATCTCTGTAGTCAGAAACTTCTGTCCAAAACTTTTCAGTTTTGCCGGTATTGGCCAATTTCTGCCAATGAATACAGTGATATTGTAGTTCAATATTTGCTATAGCCTATCAATAGCACTTAATTTCAGTGCCTTAAGAAGAGGTGAGTTGCTCTTTCGAGCATGTTTCCAATGTGTACACTGTACACTACGTTATGTGATTCCTGTTAGTTTCGAAACCTATTTTGTGTAAGTCCCAACAATGGTTATTGTACAATTTGTTTTTAACTAGATATATCAAACATTGGAATGGGAAAATATTCAGCTTGACATTATAAAGGTTTTATGTCATGTCATAATATGCTAGATGTATTGAAAAATAAATGCTAGTTTTCCTGGCAGATGCAAGATTCAAAACTGTCCTGCTAGTTAGTTCAAGAAAATGCTAGATCTAGGCTACCATTAAAAATGCTAAGTTGGTGGTGGCCTCATGATTAATACTCGTAGCGTCGCAGCGAAGATCCAGCATCTGCACAAAGAAATCGTGGTATTCACAATCTTTCCAGTCACTTGGCATTTCCCATAAACAGCCATTTCAAATACGAAAATCAGGAGCTATAATAAGTCGTAGTTATCAATAGCAGTTAACACATTGCGTGAGAAATCATTGTTACAAGCTGGTAATAGCCTTCGCATAATAGATAAAACAAATAAAATAGCATGCCACCAGTGGCCATTAGAAAATGGTTAGGGTTTACACAAGAAACATCTTCAATAAAGTAGCCAAGTGACTTAAACTGTCAAATAAAGCGAAACAACAATAATCTATAATCAGTGGTATCGTAAGTAACTACTGCAAATGCGATCAGTCGCCTCTTAAAAGCGTCTTGAGACGTAGCACTGAAATGAGGCAAGCCTGAATTTCAGTCTTATTTTTTAATTAAATAATTTAAATGAAAACTAATGTCTGCAATCTGCAAACTCCAGAAGCAAGAAACAATAAACAAAGTGAATGAGCTAATGGGAGCACTACCGTTGAGACTGAACGCAAACTTTTATAACAGCGTTCGGTACTGAATGAATCACTGATAGTTAAAGTGTGTGGATGAAAATTAATGAGAGAGAGAGAGAGAGAGAGAGAGAGAGAGAGAGAGAGAGAGAGAGAGCCGCTTTAATTTTATTGACCATGGTCTTGATACGATGAATCTGAGAAATGTATTAATTTCTGGTGATTAGAAATTCAGTTCTCGATATAATGTGGTTCGGATCCCACAATAAGCTGTAGGTCCCATTGCTTGGTAACCAGTTGGTTCCTAGTCCACGTAAAAATATCTAGTCCTTTTTCGGTCCGCCTAGCCCTACTAGAGCTGTTCATCGGCTCAGTGATCTGGGTTAAAACTAAGATATGTAAAACTTTTTTGTTTTTTTATATGGACAATGAGGAATGACAAGCCTTGTCTAATGGGTAAGAATCTCTCCCGAGTTTCAAAGGCACAGTACATGGAGAAAGCTCAAAGAGGAAGTCCCTGTTGCTTTTCTCTCAGCCTTTCATAAATGACGTTGCTTTTGCAAGAGGCTATAGGAGTTTGTGGCATTTTCTAACCAAGTGTCCAAAAGATTCTCAGTTAAAGATGTTGCCGTTGTGAGTTACTATACATCGCCTTATACTAGGCCCTAAATATGGAGTAATCAAAACGCACAAAGAAAAGGCTCAAGCATAAACAACCAAGAGTTTCGTAAACTTATGTTATGTAGAATTTTGGCCGAACAATTATGAGTTTCGTAGGCCTATGGAATATAGAATTTTGGCCAAAGGCCGAGCGCTGGGACCTATGAGGTCATTAAGCGCTGAAAAGGAAATCAAGAGTAGAAAGGTTTGAAAGGTGAAACAGGAGGAAAACCTCGAAGCAGTTGCACTATGAAACAGTTGTTAGATGGGGATACAAAGTAAGCGTAGGCCTATGAACTTAAAGGGTAAGTAATTGGCTGACGAATTATCTCCCGGTACGATTTCAGGTTTTTCAGCCTAGGACAATAGACTGAATCAGTTTTGGGGGTGTCAACTCACTATAGTAGGGTGCATCCGCACTGCATATTAACATCAACACACGTTCGCAACTTACCGCACAAACATCACAGAGTGACTGCATGTATGTCTCTCGGTGGTCTTGATCCAACTCCACGACTTGCTGATAGTCTAACAGACTGTTAGCAACGGTGCTTCGTTAGATTATCCCTCATTTATCAAAGGGCCGATCTACACAAAAGTCCAGCAAAACTTCAGGTTACGGGAGAAATAGCCTTAAGGTAAGTTGCTTAGAATAAGTTACTTTTTTCAGCTGAAATATATCTTGTCCTTTGTACGAAGATAATTTTTTTGAAAGAGAAAAACTACGTTCTCATTATATCCAAAGAAAAAGCATTTTGATTCGTTGACTTCAAATGAAATATTTTGGTTTATAATCTTCCAGCATGCACAGAGACTAATAAGAAGAGCTTTCAGATATAAATTTAAATCCATTTAAAATGACTGATCTCACTTCAAGAACCACTCTTGCATTATTTTGCAACATGGCAATATGCGTCCAGCATGTTACACGAGAACTGTGCACGTTTACTTCAGAAACCCAAAAGGAATTCGAATTGTTCTTGCCTTACATAATGATTATCAGTTAACGCCATCCCTCTTTTTCAAGCCAGTAATTATCTATAAAATTCCTCCCTGGATATTTCATATAATCTTAAATCTAAAACTTAGGCCACAGGCCAAGCACTAGAACCCACGAGGCTATTCAAGATGTAACAGGAGGAAAACCTCGCAGTTGCTCGATGAAACAATTGTTAAGAATTGAGGAAAATAAGATGGAATAAAAGACTTTAGAAGGAGGTAGAGCAACAATATTTCATGGTAACCTGTGAGAACAAGATAAAAGTGGTCTCCTAGGCATCAAACAATGCATTAAAAAATATACACAACTTCCTATGCGTTCGTAAGCACAGTTATAACGCTCAGAAAAGGTATGAATTCCCTTTCCTTTTCAAGCCTTGAACGATCAAACGTTCCCATCGCCAAAGCAAGACGGATTCAGACAGTTCTGTCCGTAGGCCGAATAGATTGAGGGAAAAATATGAACTTAGTAGTTTCATTAAGCTAAGCCATTTTGTGTTCATCTCTTAATCTATTCTTCCCTATATTTAGATTTTGTAGTTCTGTTGATCGAAATGCAAAACGCAAGGCCAAAACACCGACAGGTAAGGCAAGTCCAGACGAGCGGGCCTGATCGGCGAGCAAGCACGTCATCGGGGCTCATGTATACCGGGCAATCCAGCGAAATGGTCGCGACCGTGTTGGGCGAAATCACAGTCGGCATCCGGTGATCTGAGGCAAGTAGACTGAAAGTTACGAAACTGCCAGACTTAAGTCATCACGGGGGCCCCGTAAAATAAAAAAATTAAAAATTTAATTAAAAGGACTGTTTTTTTATCATGGATCTTTGTAACTTCAGCATGACTTGGCACTTATTATACAAGCAATAAAGAAAAGCCAATGGATTAGGTAACTGGATCTCACATAAATAGGTTTAACGTAAGCAAATGCCTAATCATTTTAGTATAATAAACTTACAATATATATCTATATAAATATATATAATATATATATATATATATATATATATATATAAATATATATATATACATACATACTATATACACATACATACGTATATATACATTTATACGCATTTAATAAAGCTAAAAAGCCCTTTAATATCTAATTCGCTCTACCTCGGAAATAATATATTTTCATATGTTAAATTCGTTGGCTCATGCCCAACGAATTGATTATCGACTAAAAAATTCACTTCGGTTAACATTATATGAAAATATATCAATTCCGAGGTATAGCGAATTAGATATTAAAGGACATGTGAAAACCAGAGATTAAGACAGGTAGCTGGATACTGATGATTTATTTACAGACAAACTGGGTTGACATAGACAGGTGCAGACAGATAAGTAGTACAGAACTCGCACCGTGAACAGAAGACTCTGAGACCCTACGGGCTGCTCTTGAGCAAGAGCCCGTCCTGGCATAAAGCCAGCTTAATCTTAAACAACAACAAACTCTAAGACAGTAGATTTGTGTTTTCTTACAAAAATACATTTAAATATATTAAGGGCGTACAAATAATGAAATTTGATGTGTTGTACAGTAAGTTCAAAACTGAAGCGACAAATTTCAGAGAATTTCGTTCGAAATTCACTAACTGGCTAACTACAACTCGTAGCTGAAAAAATATATTTTTTTTTCTACAATGAAAGCTCTATCAAGCAAAATAAAGCTAACATATGATGCACAAATATCAAATCTATGATATTTATAACAATCATAGAAAAAATTAATGTAATAGTAATTATTTTAAAGTATAACAATTACTTCAAACTATAGAAACGAAACAATTTGAAATTCTCGTTCAGCACGGGATTACCAACATTACCAATGTATATTTTCGAGCAATGTGCAAACAAATATTTAATATTATAGTGTATTATCAATTATTTTAGTGAAGATGCATAAAACCATGCAAGTATCAATCAATAGAATGTGAAGGGAAAATCTCCGCGACGTTAAACATAATCAACCATGAATGCACCTAGATTCAATGGAGAAGTTGGGGTGGTTGGTAGTTCTGATTCTAGCTTCTAGGACCGAGCATAAAAACACCATCTTCGAAAAAGGCTCTAACCTCTTGCTGATACCTTCAGGTGACTAGGCCTAGTTCCAGGCATTGCAAGGCTTACAATGCAGGGCCACTGTCCTGTTATTTAGGCAAAGATAGAACCTTCAGGACCGACACCAGGACCTGTCCTTGCACCCTGGGAAACAGACTCGCTATATAAAAAATAAGAAAGTCGGTCGCAAGCAACCAGAACACCCGTAAAATCACCATCTGGTTAAGTAGGGAGAAGACAGACCCCAACCACCCCTTCGCCCCTCTACCTCTACCTCTCCCACAATACTAACTCCAGTACTCCACCTTTTTCACTTCAACCTATTACCTCAAATCTTCGAATCATCCCAACCGTGAAATTTAAGACTGAATTTGCGTAAGTGGGCGTATCATAAGGGAGTGATATCACCCAAATTAATATTTCCACTGAAAACCAGTAATCAGTTCGATCCAGTCAAGTATCATTGCATACACAGAAATTTTATTGAGTTTTTGGGGAATATAATATATATATATATATATATATAAGAATCACCCGAGCATGACCAATAGGCCTAATGCTCGATCTTAAAATAGACGTCTGGTTATTCCTGATAGATAAAAACTTCCTGAGAGAGAGAGAGAGAGAGAGAGAGAGAGAAGAGAGAGAGAGAGCATAACAGGGGATACTCGAATAAAATAATGCTCGCAAGCATATTCACACTCTGGATCGTATGGATAAGAATAGTATCACTTATTGGCACTGAAAAAAAAGGTGGAAACCTACGAAAATACTTGTTGGTGCGACCCTGAACGCAATTCAGCATGCAAAAATTTGCACAATCGAGAAATTCCATGAAATTATACTAACAAGCTGGAAAATATATTTCCTTGATTCTTGAAATAGGCCTAACCATGTAACAACGCTAAGCGCGCACATAACTTGGATTTCGTGTTTTTTTTTTTTTTTTTTTTTTTTTTTTCACTCCAACTTGTCTTATTTATATTTCATTTAATCAGATGCTAAACTTCTCTGTGCTTTATCAAAAGGAATCATAATACTTTCGATATAACGCTATACAAGTAGAAAGTTAATTTTACAAATATTAGGCCAATGCTTATGCACACGGTTCCTGCTGCCACTCTATGGTGAACACTTCATATCACACTTTGGAAGCCGCAGATGTTTCTTTGGGGAAATTCTTTTTTTTTTTCTATATAAACAATTACTGAACTAACATTGATCATTTCACTGGGGAAATACTTTGTGTCGCTTATACAGTTAAATCACTGATACGTATTATCAGGTAATAGGATGACAATAATTGAAATAAAATATACTAACTGGCAACCCACAAGTTTCTAAAGAAGTACGATAATTCTGAGATTTGTCGCTTCACTTCTGGAACTTACTGTACATCGGCAGAAAGGCCGCGGAACGCTCTATCGGATGGAAGTAGAACAACGGCGACTTGATGATTGGATACAATGAAAATAGGGAAAAAGCGTTGTCCGTAAACAGACATTTGTAGCTTAATGCATAGTATTTATGAATCACGGTAATGTGATATGACTCATATATATAATACATATATTTATAATATATATATTAATATATATATAATTATATATATATATATGTATAGTCACATTCCTCATACTCCCATTCCAGATTTAAAACACTTTTCCGAGGAATGCAACTGTACCCTCATGGCCCTCATCTTACTGTCACTTCTGTTCTTAATGTCTTATTATCATAGTATTCATTCACTCAAGAATGAATATATGATCTTGATAAACAGCACTTAAGAATAAATATAAAATTAATAAAACTGTACACTTTGTTTGGTTAAACCAGACTACCCTAGTCTGAAAATTCTGAGTAAGTTGACTTAATTTACCTAATCATGGATCTTTTATATACAATATTTACAAATGTTTGTTAGTTTTTTTGCAATTGTTAGATGGCGCTGGTTGATGCTTATTGTGATGGCTAGATGGTGCTGGTACAACAGAGAAGCAGTCTTTTTTATATATTATTGTAACATTCCCCCTAGGCCTTAGGAGACTACTTAACTGTTGGAAAAAATTTACGATTAACTAACTTTCTCAATATATACTTTTATATTGTATTTTCCCTTTCATTCAAGACATGGCATCAGCAATAGTATTAGATGTATATTAGGTATTCTCACTACTTTAACATATGCTGAAGAAAGTATATATGACCATCTAAGTAATTTACGATTGGACAGCCTAGCTTTCTCTAAAAAACAAAGCAGTAAATGATCTGAAAATATTATAGTTTCTTTCTTTCTGTCCCTCGATGTACAGTTTGAAGTGAAGTATGACAGAAATTATGCTGTATAACTCTTTCTCTATTGCGATTCTGTGAAGCGTCCAGATAGGTAAGCCATAGGAAAAAGTTAATGTAAGGGAGGCAGGGTGTCATCATCAGTGCAAATATTCTGCAGTAACATGCTACCATGTCCATAATTGCTGGCATCTCCTTGAAGATGAAAAGGTTTATCAAACGCTGGTGACCTAAGAATAGGATATGTCATTAATAATTTCAGTTGGTGAAAAATTTGTTGATGTTGAGTAGTCCATTCAAATTTTTCTTACTTGATGTAAGTTCAAACAATGTCCAGTAATGCTAGAATAATTTGGACAAAATTTACTATAGTTTCCAGTCATACCCAAAAATGTACGTAATGACTTCTTGTCATGGGGTACTGGATATACCATCATAGATCATATATTTACTTCTTTAGGCAATATCTTACACTGCTACTTCGTGACCTAAGTAAGTTTACTGTAGCCTTGCAGAAGTTACCTCCTAAGAAGATTTATGGCAAGATTAGCTGCTCTTAATCTTTTAAAACCTCTTCCAAAAGTTGGAGATGTTTTTCCCAAGAGAGGTTGCTATAACAATGTCGTCTAAATATGCATATACTCCTTCAAGTCCTTGAATCACTGTCTGGATCATCTTCTGGAAAGTAGATTGGGCATTACACATTCCAAACGGCATGACATTATATGAAAAGAGTCCAAAAGATACTATTAAACTTGAAATATCTTTTGCTCTCTCTGTTAGTTCATTTTGAAAATATCCTTTCATAAGGTCTATCTGAGTTAAGTATTTAGCAACACTAATTGCATCTATGATATCTACTGTTCTAGGTAAAGGATAGGAGTCTTTAAGGGTAACTGCATTTACTTTCCTATAATTGGTGCACATCCTGATATTTGCCATTGGGTTTTTTTCATCAACAAGCATGGAGAGGCTCATGGAGAGCAACTTTGTGAAACTAGATTATTTGCCATTAGATAATCCACTTTCTCCTTCAGAATAGCCAGTTTGTCCTTAGAAACTCTGCAGTAGGGTTGTCGTATACATCAGTCTGGATAGCGACATGTTTTCCAATTGTACATTTTCCAGGAGTATCCGAACACAGATCTTTATATTGCTGAATAAGTTCCACCATTTGTTTCTTTTTGCCATCTGCCTCAAGTTCCGGGTAGGAAGGTAGGGACTGTGGGATTTGAAAGTTCTCCGAATCCTTCCAAGACATCACAATTTCATCCGATAAGAACTGCTCTGCAATAGGATCGTTATCAGATTCAACATGTGGTTCAGACTGTACAACAGCAAGGTTACATACTTCCTTTGATGGTGATCTTACATAAGGTTTCAGAAGATTTACATGGACTACCCGAGAAGATAGTCTTTTATCAGGAGTGTTAATGATTTAGTCAACTTTAGAAATTCGTTTAGTAATAACATATGGTCCCAGGAATTTCTCCTGTAAGGAATTACCATGTATGGGATGATATACTAATACTTCATCACCAACATTAACACTTCTTACCTTAGCTTTCTTGTCATACAGGTGTTTCATACCGTCCTGTGCGTTTTGTAGATTAGTATGAACAAATTGATGAAGCTTAATCTCTGATTCAGTGAAGTTAGATATTTCAACGTGTCAAATACTTCTCCCTGTCTACCATTCTGAAGAATTCTTTCCTTAATGGTGGTTCGAAAGTGCAGGTATTAGTAGATTCATTGCGAACACTGAGCAATACATACATCAATAGGTCTAGATCTTCATCCCAGTCCTTTTCCATTTCGAAGATATACTTCTTGATTAAGGCTTTCATTGTCTGATGAAATCGCTCTAGGGCTCCATTTTTTCTGAGGATGATAAGTTGAAGCCAGAATATGATTAATTTTAAATAGTTGTAATGTGTCTCTAAAAAACCTTACTGGTAAAATTTTGTTCCACGATCACACTGTATCTCACTTGGAAAACCAAAGACAGTAAACATGTAGAAATTGTTTAACATTTGCTTTTGCTGCTATATTACGTATAAGAATTGCAATAGGGAACCTAGTTACAAAGGAACTTTTGGTACAGTAACTGGTACGTATTAATGGTGCAGGAGGAACTGTTAGGCAGAAGTCTATAAGATTAGTTGTGTAAGAAATATATTCTAAAGGAATTCTAAAGGAAACCGAACTCATATAATTTCTCTATATATCCAGCCTCCTGAGAGATAAGTAGAGAGACCAGCGAGAAGTCCAGAAGAACAGAGAAGTATTAAAATTATTGTTCCTAAGAGAGAAAGAAACTCAACACTGTGTAGCTAAAGAGTAACCCCCATATAACAAATTAATAACAAACACAAATCAAAACTAAAAAGGTAACGAAGAAGACGTCACAACATAAAAGAAGAAGAAAATCATAACAGAACAGACTGATTGGGTTTACCTACCAGTTGACACATTGAGCAAGCATTCACAAAGAGTCTTACATCTTTTTTCAAACCTAACCAGTAAAAATCTTCCGCCAATCATTGATAAGTTTTGGTGATTCCCAAGTGACTGAGTGTGCAATCCCTAGAAGGACTTGGCAGTGTGGCTTTGGAACCACTAGTTGATGTTTGTCCCCCCAAATCATCTTCATAATACAGTTTGGGAGAACGAAAGTCGTAGAAGAATCCCTCTTTCTTTATAAAAGTAAGGAGACTTATGATTCTTCTCTGGCTGGTCGATAACATTCCCAAATAATGACTGTAATGATTCATCTTTAAGTTGGTCATCAGCAAATTTATTAGGATTGATATCTAGTAGTTCAATGGCATTTTCAACCTGTTTAGAAACAGAATTTGGAAAGTTAAGGTCGGGATTATTAGAAGTAGTAGTTTTGCTTGTAGACGTGGTTACCACATGACACTGTTCTTTAACCTCAGGAGAGTTAATTGGTAAATTGCTAAAAACTTTTCTGTGGGCCAAGTCATTGCCGATCAACACATAAATATCCATGCATGGAAATTACTTTTCATTTAATGCCACTTCTACTGATCTGTCAAAATAAAGACATTTCATTTGTATAGTTACTGATGGAAATACAGTTTCATGTGACAAATCTGAGACTGCTACAGACCTGCCCGTAGCCTTTGCTAGACGTTGAAGTTTTGGGCTGATGAAAGTTTGCGAAGATGCAGTGTCACGCATCATAGTAACTTTCGTTCCCAATCATTCCTTTGCATTTAAAGGAATCAAAATCTCTCCCTTTTCACACAAAGCATAACTTTCTTACCTCCGTGTGAAGTTCTGCTAGTAATATATTTTCTTTGTTTGGCTAAGGCCGTTGGTATGTAGTTTTAGTTGTTCCTGAGGGTTTTGCCTTGAATTGTCTATAGCATTTTCTCACTATTCTTCGCAGTCTGCCACAGGTTTGGTCCCATCAGGGAACTGCAGGCCTGTTTGGTTTACCCTTTGTTTTTGGGATATACCCAATATAGTTAAGGTCCAATAATCATACGCATCTAAGTGTGACTCAAATGGCTCTACTTCGTGATGTAATTGAAAGCTTCCTTCATACGTCCTCCAATCTGCTTCATTTTCTTTCCACTTTATAGGAGATTCAGAAGGTATGTTTCTAGCATACTTTAAATGTATGGGAAAGTGATCACTTCCGTGCAAAAGTTCATCTACAGACCAGTTGAAGTCCAAGTGGACTGCAGGTGAACAAATGCTTAAATCTATAGCTGAAAAGACATTGGTGTAGATGTTATGAAACGTCATTGAACCATCATTGTAAAGAGAGAGATAATTATTTAAGATAAAATCATCGATGGTTCTACCTATAGCATTCAAGGTATCAACCTCCCCTTAGACTATTATGGGCATTAAAATCTCCCAGTAGGTAAGAAGGAGGAGGTAGTTGATTAGCTAGTGCCTGAATGTCATTCAAAGTAATTTCTGACCTAGGTGGGAGGTAAATAGAGCAAATAGTAATCTCTTTTTCAAAGCATGCTCGAATGGCGACTGCTTGTAGGTTTGTGTTCAAAGGAACACTTGTATGTTGCAAAGACTTTTTAACAATAATTGCAACAACCCCCCCATGAGCTCGATCACCATCCTGGGGTTCTCATCAAACATTTTATAATTTAATCCTGGATTGTATAATGAGTTGCCTAACTAGTTTCTTGAAGGCAAACTACATCTGGATCATGATGGTTCAATAGTAATTTTAACTCTTCAGAACGAGTCCTAAGGCCTTTGCAATTACATTGCAAGATATTAAATTGGAATTTTAACTGTGATTCTTGTGCCCAGCCAAGTCATTATTTAGCTGGTTTTCAAAGTGACACAGCTGATGTTTTTGGATTTGAGTCTCTTAAGTCTGGTGCCTGGGAGACTTTTACTCTTATTGGATGAGGTGGAATTTGAACATTTTTTCCTGCACATCCTGTTTTATTCAGGTTGAGACTAGATTTATCTAAATTTTTAACTATATTTAGTGAGTCAGCATGTTTTCCCTCCCTCCACTTCAGAAGTAGCTGTTTCTGCATATGATTGAGGGGATTGGGAGAGGTCGGTCATACTTAAATTTGAGCAGGACCGAGACATCTTTTCTAATGGCTGTGAGGTTGATAATGGCTTAAAGGGGTCATCAAGTGCATTGAATCTGTTAGAAATTGGAGTTTTAAACTCTATAGGAGAGGATGTTCTACATTTCTTTGACTTCGGGGGTGACTGAAAACTGTCATAAGATTTGTTAAGATTACCTTTAGATTTATTTTTTCTCTCTTTGGGTTTTAACAGTTGAGCTCAACACTGAGACAGCATTTGCTTGCAGGTCAGGGAGAGGTTCATCAATCACAGCTTGAACCACTTTAGTTGGAAGTTCATTACATACCACAGATGTTGAAATATCTTGAGAGGGTGTGTTATTTTTAATGATGGGTTTAGCAGGCTGATGGAATGCATTATTTCCTATAACAGTGGAAGCAAATGAGGCTCCAGCACTTTTGTTAGCACCTCAAACCAAGCGTTTGGCTTCTCCTATGCTGATAAAGTTATTATGCGCAGTGTTTACAACTTCTTGTTGGAAAATATATTGAGGACAGCCCCTCCAATTGGGAGAATGATTACCAGCACAGTGGAGACAATATTTATCAGCTTTGCAGTTGTCCTTTACATGTTCACCAGAGCACACAAAGCACTTTCCTGGTTTTGTACATGAGTTTGATACGTGGCCATATTCAAAGCATTTATAACACTGGGTTGGTCGATATCTAAGTGGCTTACCCAAACCTTAGATTGGTCTATATCAACTATATTCTGGGTAAGTAGGAGCAGGTGAAAGTAAATTCAATGGCATACTGAGTGCCTTTCAATTTTCTAATTTTAATGACATATGTAGGACACATTTTTAATATTTGCTCCTCTTCAAACTCATATAGGTCTCTGCTATAAACTATACCCCGTTTAATGTTAAATGATCGATGAGGAGATACATCTAAAATATTACCATCTTCAGTTGGTTGGAATTTTGAAAGCATCTTAATTTGAATATCGTTATTTGCTTTGATCAAGACTCCTTTACCATATCTTTTGATATTGCCTTTAGGAATGGCACCAATCTTCATCTGTAGATACTAGCATGCTGTTAAAAAGTTTTCTTTGCCCTGTTTGTAATTTGCAACATGCCAAATCAATTTTGGGTCATCTTTTGCCAGGTGTTTTTGGCTATCAACCTCAAATTTGCTGGGTACATAGTCTGTCTCATCCTCTTCCAAATTGTTTATATTAAATAACTTCGCATGGCAGACTGAACCAAAGATATTTTTACCATCTAAATTCTCTAGAGCTTTGGAGGCATATTCAGCTTTGCTAAAGGTTATGTAACTTTCATAAGAGATGGGGGCTTTTAACAATTCGTAATTTTATTCCATCTACCTTGCCAAACTGTTTCATGTAATTATGTAATATGTCAAAATCGACTTTATCACTTATGTTACTACAATACACAACTCTTAGATTTTCATTTACACCAACAGTATTTACACCAACAGTATTTACACCAGGCGAGAGTCATCAACAGAGGTTAAATAAAAATCCATCAGATTATGGTGTGAACATTTGTCCAGGTTGGCCCCATACCCACCATCGAGCCACAATTAGAGGGTGATATAGCACCCTAGGAGTCCTACCCAGATATACACCCCACACCCAGTGCCTTGAGGGTTGTCAGTCTGTCGCGATCAGACCCAGCACTGAGTGCAGAGTTTAACATAAAAGTTTCCCCTCGCTCGAACACGTCAGGTACTCCAGTTCTACGGGTGAGGAGGAGTGCCGTCCAACCCCACCCTCCATCAAATCACAAGGACTGTCAAAGCTTGGCCAAGTCCATTCCAAAAGTCGTCGACAAAAGCAGTCCAAAAAACAGTCAAAATTTAGAGGTTGGAGAGAAGGATTCAGGAAAGAAAGAGAAGAGAGAAGGATTAAAAGTGAGAGAGAAAGGGTTGCAGGATGTTCCATCAGGACCCGGGGCTCCTATGGGAATGCACGAACATTCCCACAGAAGCCAGGGTCCCTTATCCCCTCACCACTGGAAGGAGTCCTACTCGAGGGGTGGACATGGTTCAGGAGTTCCTCTGGCGATCTGGAAAATATGAGAATGTCATCTACGTAGCAGACGCAGAAAGGTAACTCATCGAGGATGCTGTCCATTAGGAGCTGGAAGCAGCTCAGTGTTCGCAGGCCAAAGGTTGAGAAGGCGAAGATGAAAGACCTGAAGGGCATGATGATTGCCATCTTTGGGATGTCATCGGGAAGGACAGGGACTTGGAAGTAGGACTTTAGGAGGTCTACCTTTGACAATATCTTTGCCCCATGGAGGGGACCAGTGAGGTTCTGCTTGTTCGGCAGGGGGTAGCTGTTGGGCGTGGTGACGAGATTGAGGCGACGGTAGTCCCCGCAGGGCCTCCATGTGCTGTCTGCCTTCCTCACCACGTTGGAGGGGGGTATGCCCCAGTGGGGGCATGCAGCCTTCTAGCAGATACCCATCTGCTACTCCATATCCGTGAACGCGTTCTTGGCTTCCTGGGAAGAGCTTCGGTCAGGAGGCGGTGGAACTTTGCATGAAGCAGGCGGGCCCACCTTGGTTATGATGTGGTGGTAAACATCCTACTCCTACTTGCCCCTTGCTGCCTGGCAGAGCCCAGGTCAGAAGACATCCGGGAACTCCTGAAAGAATGAGCCGTTACTTGCGGGGGAGCAGATGGCAGGAGCCCTGGGGCCTGTGGTGAGGGGGCAAGAGAGGCAGGTTTCCATGTCCAGGAGGTGTTGGTGGGCTACATTCACTAGGAGCCCGTGCTGGGCTGGAAGTCTGCTCCAAGGAGGGGGTGTTCTGATGTCCATGGGGCGAAAAAGGGTGGCAGTTTGATGGAGTGGGGCTCAGGTGATGTGGCAGCGGCTCACAAGGGCATGGATCGGGGCATCGAGGAACTACGCAGGGGGCCATTGGTAAGCTCCCATTCTCGACTTGAGTTCTCCAAGTCCGCCATCTCACTTTGCTACAGTCGACAGGTGTTGTTAATGGCACATCCCCCTGTAGGGGATGTGCTGTTTTGAGTCTGCTAATGGCGTTCCTGTCGACCATGGATAGGAGTATTCAGAGACTAAAATAAGGCACCATAATGAGGTTCAAACTAAAGGTCTCTGAAGGTGAGCAGTGGTAATTAGTCCTTAATGGGGCTGAGCCAAAGACGTTAATTCACCATCCTAAACTGGGAGGTCACCAATTGTGAGGACTGGACCGAGACAAGAAATGCTTACTGATTTATTGGTCAGAAACAGACATATATAAAGAGGTTGTGCAGATGGAATTGTAGTGTTCATCATGCGTACATACGAAAAAGGGAGGAGAACCCCCCGCTGTGATTGTGCTTTCTTGCACCTACAAATATACATATAATTAGCATACAGGATGATTGTAAAATTTATGATACATATATTGGTGGAGAGGCCACAAACTGCTCTACATTTTGGTATATGTAAATAAGAGGTATATACATTGGGAGGATGGACATTTCGGTGGGAATGTCGTCCTTACAAATGCAACAAGGTGGTTCAACTACCTGAGTATAGTGATGAACAGTTGCACAAAGATCTCACACAGTCAGTTGGGAGCAGCCTTACTAACAGATCTGTGGACGAGGTCATGGCTGAAATGAAAAAGTTTGCCATATGTGTGGAAAATACTATAGTCACAAGAGTCGCCCTTCCAAGTATGCGCCAAGACCACGAGGAGCGTATTCGAAGCTTTGGTGCACGTCTCCGAGGTCAAGCTGTGGTTTACAAGTTTATGATTCAGTGCCCTAGCTGCAATTGAGAAGGTCAACTACATGGCCCAATCCTTCATGATGTCCTTACTTAAGGAATTGCAGATCCCTGAGATACAACTTGGTCTTCTTGGTGACAAGAACCAAGACATGACATTTGAGGATGTTTTTCAGTTCATTGAGGCCAAAGAAACTGGTAAACGCTCCGCATCATGTCTGGTTGAACTCTCATGTCACTGAAACACCAAGAGTTCTTATAAAAAAGATCCAAACAGCCTGGTATCACAGACACTGTACAACTGGATCCATGCTCATACTGTAGCAAGCATGGACATGGCAAAAGTAGTGTCAGGCTCTACCGGGAAGAAGACAGAGTGTCCTGCATATGGTCATTGCCTGTGATTTATGTCAATGCGCTCACCACACGGAGTCAGTTTGTCAAAGCAGAAATAATCTCAAATGGTCAAAAGACAAACACATTCTACATATGACTGTGAAAGTGCTGTATTCGATGCCATCTGTGCTGCAAACTCTTATTCAATCGATGATAGGCACACACACTTTGATGAGTGAATATGTATTTGCCTCTGCAGAGTGCAACATTATTTTTTTTTACCTTACTTTAAACAGACCACTCTCCTAGGGCTAGCCCGAAGGATTAAACATGCTATTTAAAATCTCTATAAATATTATCTAAAAATTAATATTTTACTTTATCTGGTATATAAATTATCAAAAAATAAAAGTTTACTCTGGATTATTATCATTATATAGGGCCTAGGTTTTCCAGACCTCTGAGTCTTAAGTAGACTCTTCTCGGGGCTGGTTCTTCAGGGATTAATCCTAAGAAGGAAAAAATTTTGACTTTATTTAAGAAACCCTGTCTTATTTAAAAAATTCATGATGTTGTTTATTGAAAAAATCTTGTTTTTCGACAAGAATACTTTTCATTTTAGAATTCCATAGATAAATTGATCTTGTTGGGTCCAATTTGGACATTCAACAAGTAAATGCTGCACTGTCATGGGTGTTTGACATCTATTACACTTTATTGGGTCAGCATGTGGTGTTGACATCAAGAGACCATGTGAGAATCTTGTGTGTCCCATACGGAGCCTTATTAGGATCACCTCTTTAGATCTTTCTTTTTGTGAGGATGTCCTCCATGCACACACTTCAGCTTTTATATTTTTAAGTTTATTTCTGGTTGGCACTAAGGCCATTCTCTTTTCCAATCTTGGCATATCAATGGTTTAATAGATGTTATCCAGTCTGACACTGGGGCATGTGTAATTGTTGGAGGGATAGTGTAGGCTAATTTGGCAGCTGAGTCTGCATTTTCATTTCCTTTTATTCCCACATGTGCTGGAATCCAACGATGTCTATTGGTATCCTGATTGTAGGAGTTGATGAATTTTATTTGTAATTCTTGTACTATTTGGTTTACTGATTTATATTGTCTTATAGCTTCTACAGTACTATGTGAGTCGCTGAAAATAGTAGACACTTGCTCTTGCCTCAAGAGCCATTTGTTTGGCCGTGACTTCGGCAGTAAATATTGATGATATTAAAGGTAGGCTTCTTTTGATTAGCATATTTTCGAATATGCAGATGCTCCTACTCCAGCATTATTTTTGGAGCCATATGAATATACCATGAATTTGTCTCCTTTTCTTCTTATGTACAGTAAGTTCCAAAACTGAAGCGACAAATTTCAGAGGAATTCGTTCGAAATTCACTAAACTGGCAACTACAACTCTTAGCTGAAAAAATTATTTTTTTTTTACAGTGAAAGCTCTATCAAGCAAAATAAACTAAACATATGATGCACAAATATCAAATCTATGATATTTATAACAATCGTAAGAAAAAATTACGGTAATAGTAAATTATTTTAAAGTATAGTAACTTACTTAAAACTATAGAAACGAAACAATTTGAAATTTTCGTTCAACACAGGATTACCAACATTACCAATGTATATTTCGAGCAATGTGGAAACAAATATTTAATATCATTGTGTATTATCAATTATTTTAGCGAAGATGTATAAAACATCTTACGTATCAATAGAATGTAAAGGGACAATCACCGCGACATTAACCCTTAAAACGCCGACTGGACGTATTTTACGTCGACATTTTTTGTCTCTCGGGTGCCGACTGGACGTATTTTACGTCGACATACAAAATGTTTTTTTAAAATTCGCGGAAAAAATACTTTTAGGCCTACCAGCCGAAAACTCTTGAATCACGCGCCTTGGGGGATGCTGGGAGTTCACGGATCAAGGTGTTGTTTTGTTTAAAATCGTTACGCAGGCGCGCAAGCGCGAATTTCTTTCTTCCCGCACTAAAAAGTATCTGTGACACATCTCGGAAATTATTTCGTCACTTTGACATAATTTTTTTACCGTTTTAAATTAGCCGTTACATGGACTATTATATATGAAAATGTGCGCATTTTTATGTAAAATACAACAAAAAAATACTCGTGATTGTAGCTTTTATCAGTTTTGAGATATTTTCTATAAATAACGATAAGTGCCAAAATTTTCAACCTTCGGTCAACTTTGACTTTACCGAAATGGCGAAAAAACGCAATTGTAAGCTAAAACTCTTATATTTTAGTAATATTCAATCATTTAACTTAATTTTGCAACTAATTGGAAGTCTCTAGCACAATATTTCGATTTATGGTGAATTTAGGAAAAAACTTTTTCCTTACTTCCGCGCGGTAACTCTTCCGAAAATAATCATACATGCGATTGTGGTAATGTTTGCACCATTTTAAATTGGCCGTTACATAAAGTTTTATATATGAAAATGTGCGCAATTTCATGCACAATACAACTAAAAACAACCCATGGTTGTAGCTTTTATCAATTTTGAAATATTTTCATATAAAAAATGATAATTGACAAATTTCAACCTTCGGTCAATTTTGACTCTACCGAAATGGTCGAAAAACGCAATTGTAAGCTAAAACGCTTATATTCTAGTAATATTTCAAGCATTTACCTTCATTTTGCAACAAATTGGAAGTCTCTAGCACAAATATTTCGATTTATGGTGAATTTATGAAAAAAATAACATTTTCTTTACGTTCGCGCGGTAACTCTTCCGAAAAAAATCATACGTGCGATGTGGTAATGTTGCCACCATTTTAAATTAGCCGTTACATAACGTTTTATATATGAAAATGTGTGCAATTTCATGTATATAACACAACAAAAAATAGTTGAAGGTTGTAGCTTTTCTCATTTTCGAAATATTTGCATATAAATCACGATAAATAGAAAAAAAAACCACGTTTCGGTCAAATTTGACTCTACCGAAATGGTCGAAAAAAACGCAATTGTAAGATAAAACTCTTACAGTATAGTAATATTCAGTCATTTATCTTCATTGTGAAACAAATTCGAAGTCTCTAGCACAATATTTAAATTTATGGTGAATTTTAAAAAAAAAACAAAACTTTCCTTCCCTCCGCGCGCGGATTCTCCGAAATGCGTAAGTCCTATTCTCGGAATATTTGCTCCGTTTCATATTAGGCATTTTCATAGAGTTTTATATATGAAAATGTGCGCAATTTCATGTAGAATAAAAACGAAAAATATTTGAAAGTTGTAGCTTTTTCTTATTTCCGAAATAATTGCATATAAAAATATATAAAAAAAAACTTCGACATTCGGTCAACTTTAACTCGTCAGATATGGTCGAAAACTGCATTTGTAAGCTAATATTCTTACAGTATAGTAATATTCAATCAATTTGTCTTCATTTTGAAAGAAATTGGAAGTCTCTAGGACCATATTTAGATTTATGGGGAATTTTTGAAAAAAATATGTGTTTACGTCTGCGCGTAACGAATTCATGCATTATTTTGTGATAATATTTTCTCTGTGTTACTTTTATCGTTTTTACAATTTGTTATATACCAAAATGATCGCAATTTAGTGTACATTACAACGAAAAGAAAGTAACTTGTTACCTTCAGACGTTTTGCGCACAGCGCGATTTGAATACAATTATATATGAAATTTCGTTTTTTGCGCTATCATATATCACATTATTATATATGATAATGACAATATTTTTCATTTCTGACGTTGCATACTAAACTTCAGGCAATGGCAAAAAAAGGAGCCAAAATAAACTCTTAATCTTCAAAACTAGCGCGCTATGATTTTTTGAAAAAAATATTTTTTTCCGCTCCCGCGCTCACTCTGAAACGTCTCCGGCACACGGGAGACATTTTTTTTTTTACCGCTTCGGCGTTTAAGGGTTAAACATAATCAAGCATGAATGCACCTAGATTCAATAGAGAAGTAGGGTGTGGTTGTAGTTCTGATTCTAGCTTCTAGGACGAGCATAAAACAACCATCTTCGAGAAAGGCTCTTAACTGCTGCTGCTACCTTCAGGTGACTAGGCCTAGTTCCGGGCATAGCAAGGCTTACAATGCCAGGGCCACTGTCTGTTACTTGGGGCAAGAATAGAACCTTTAGGACCGATACCAGGACCTGTCCTTGCACCTGGGAAACAGACTAGCTATATAAAAATAAGAAAGACGCCGCAAGCCGTAACATCACCACCTGCTTAAGTATGGGAGACGACAAGACCCCAACCACCCCTCCCCCCCATACCTCTACCTCTACCCACAATACTAACTCCACCTTTTTCACTTCAACCCTTTACCTCAAATCTTCGAATCATATCCCAACCGTGAAATTTAAGACTGAATTTGCGTAAGTGGGGCGTATCATAAGAGAGTGATATCACCCAAATTCATATTTCCACGGACAACCAGTAATCGGTTCAATCCAGTCAAGCATTATTGTATAACAATTTATGAGTTTTTTGGGGAGGGATATATATATATATATATATATATATATATATATATATATATATATATATATAAATAAAGAAGAGCACCCGAGCATGACCAATAGGCCTAGTGCTTGATTCTTAAAACAGACCTCTGGTTATTCCTGACTAGATAAAAAGGTCCTGAGAGAGAGAGAGAGAGAGAGAGAGCATAACAGGAGATACTCGAATTAAAATAATGCTTGCCAAGCATATTCGCACTCCGGATCGTATGGGCAAGAATAGTCTCACTTATGCACTGAAAAGAAAAAAAGGTGGAAACCTACGAAAATACTTGTTTGGTGCGACCCTGAACGCAATTCCACATGCAAAAATTTGCACAATTGAGAAATTCGATGAAATTATTAACTAACAAGCTGGAAAATATATTTCCTTGAATCTTGAAATAGGCCTAACCATGTAACCAATCTCAACGAACGTATAATTTGGATTTCGTTTTTTTTTTTTTTTTTTTTTTTTAACACCAACTTGTGTCTTATTTATATTTTATTTAATCAGATGCTAAACTATTCTGTGTTTTATCAAAAGAAATAATAACTTTTGATATAACGCTATAAAAGTAGAAAGTTAATTTACAAATATTAGGCCAATGCTTATGCACTCGGTTCCTGCTGCCACTCTATGGTGAACACTTGATATAACACTTTGAGAGCCGCAGATGTTTCTTGGGGGAATTTTTTTTTTTAATAAACAATTATTGAACTAACATTGATCATTCACTGGGGAAATACTGATACGTATTATCAGAATACAATAGGGTACAATAATTGGAATAAAATATACTAACTGGCAACCCCACAAGTTTCTTAAGAAGTATGTACGATCAATTCTGAGATTTGTCGCTTCACTTCTGGAACTTACTGTATAGTACTCTAAAGCATATTGGCGGTACATTTCTGTACTTGTCATTTTGCTTTTTAAGCAGGTAAGCCAGGGAGGTACCTACATATCTTTATTCGTTTTAACATCCATGGTGGTGATAACTCCACAGGTGGCTGAAAAATTGGATTTATGTTATGTAAGTTCACTATTATGAGATTCAGGGTCTCTGTAACACGGTTTTTTTGGACTTTGCTCCTTGTCAAAGCATCGGATGGGAGCTGAAAATTGACATATGTATATTTTACAACCACACACAAATTTTGTCAGCATTATCAATAACCTAAACCCGATAGTTTTTAATTTTTATAGAGTAAAAATGATCTAGCCGACGCCATGGCCAATGATTACGAGCCAGGAGTCGAAAAAACATTCATTTACGTAGCAAGGTAAACAAACACCTTTTGATTAAAATGTTGCCCCGCCCATCCACCAGGACAGAAATTCCTTCGGCTCTGAAACCCCAAGACTTTTATGAATGGGCGGAACGATACATAGATGTGGATGGGGTATCAGTGCTAGCGTAGTATACTACTGTAGCAGTAGTGCCGCAACAGTATAGCAGTAATATACATGAATTAAACATTTAGGCCAACTGCTGGGATCCTTGAGGATCATTTAGCACTTCTTACAACTACTCGAGAAATTAGTTTTTATAGCCAGAAGTTAAATTTTCTAATCCAACAATGCCCATGGTAGCCTTCAGTGTTATCTTGAATTATAACGAGCGAAAGTGGGTGGAGCCTCATGAAGTCACCATTCTGACGATAATTATTGGTGAAGGTTTAAAGCCAATATACGGTAAACCGGCTATTTTTTTCAGTAAATAGGTAGATAGCCAATAAATAAAAATTGCTTGACATTGGATATAGCAGTTATCAAATCAAGCTTGTTACTATGTTTTTTTGATAATTACCGACTATTCCTTACATCTTGTCAATCTGATTGTGACCTATAAAGTAGACTGTAATTTCTTTGGAAACTTATTTTGGGAGTTAGACCTATTAATCGAAGTGTTTTTTGTGTTATTAACATATTTTGTTGGTTTGTTCATTATGACAATTATCAGTGGAGAGGTTCCAGAGTTCATAAAGGTGTACTGCTTTGCTTGTATTACATTTGTATGTCATTGTTGCCAGAGGTTTAGCCTTCGTTACGTATAGCCAATCATCCATCGAGAAACAGGGAAGAAATGCTGTCATAAGTTACGTAACGAGTGCGTTCGAAACCTTTTCTCTGAGTAAGTTGGACCCGTCTTCAAAAAGGACACTTTTACATTATAAGTACCAAATTTATTCAAGCACAAAATAAGTTTCCAAAGAAATTACACTCAAAATTGTTTGTGTTGATATAATATGTATCTGAAAAAAAAGCGTTATATTTATGAAATGCATAGATAAAAAGTTATTGCGAAAAAACCGTGTTACAGAGGCCCCTGAATCTGCATAGTAGGTATTTAGCTCTTTTGGAAAAGCGCCAGTACCATGAACCTGTTTCCAGATTACAATTTTGAAGCAGTCCAGCTGCAGGAGAAAGACCTCTTCGTATTGCTATCAAATTACGGTAATTTTTCATTGCAAACACACCTGCCTCTACTGGAAGCGAGCTTGTTGGGCCACGATTGGAATGCTCCTGTGCACAATCTCACGCCTTCAAGGTGCACTGTATCGAGAGTTTTTTTAATGCAGATTCTGAGGCGGATGAATATATTGGAGGCAGCAGTAATCTATCACGGATAAGACTGTTGTCTTATATATCACTAATAAAATGTCTCGCTTTGCTCCCCAATTAGTGTGTATAACTTTTTCAAATATGGCAAGGGCTTTGATGCCCTTAGCTTTAATGTATTTGATGTGCTCCTTCCAATTTAAATGTTGACCAAATATCACCCTTAGATATGTGATTTTTGTACAAAATTGTATTTCAGTGCTATAAAGGTGAAGTTTGATTGTTTGGTTCTTCAGCATCTTTTGTCTTTGTAGAAGACGATTGCTTTTGTTTTAATCAGTTGAACATTTAAATCCAACTGAATTTGTCCAACTACATATATTTGAACAAATGGCAGTACTGAGCACTCTCTGAGCATGTCTCAAATTACTGCTCGTATAGTAAATAACAAAGTCATCAACATTGTTTTTTACCACTTGGTAAATTTATAGTAATGTCATTGATTGCTAAAGCTAACAATGTACAGCTCAAGACACTACCTTGAGGTTCTTCTTCCAGTTTATAGGTTACTGAGTAGGGATTTTCTACTCTTACTTGAAAAGTTCTTTGTTAAAAAGTTTCTTAATAAATATTGGTAACTGGCCTCTTAGTCCCCTTGAAGTGTAGTTTTTGCATGATGTTATGTTTCATGCTGTATCATATGTTTTTTATATATAAAAAAATATAGCTAGTTAATTTTTGTTTTTTTTTTGTTCATAAGCCTTTTTGATATGATCCTCTAAATGCGTTAAGGGATCTAGGGTTGATCTGCCAGCTATTGAACCAGATTTTGTTGGTGTTAAAATGGATTCTTTGGTTATTGCATACGTTAATCGTGCATTAACCATTTTTTTTTTTTTCTAAGATTTTGCATAGGCAGCTTGTTATTGGGATATCGGTCTATAACTGGACGGATTTTTTGCATCCTTTCCTGGTTTATTTATTGGAATTATCATGGCATGTTTCCATTTGTCAGGAAAGACACGTTTTAGCCAGATACTATGATAAAATTTTAATAAAAATATGATTTAGCTATAGGAGCTAATTTTTCTATCTCATTTCAAATGATATTTTCATCATATCCTGGTGCGGAGGGATGACAAGAATTGATGGCATTATCTAGTTCATCCATGTTGAAAATATAATTATATTCCAGTTTCAAAATTGAATATTTATATTTTCTTTTTGTTTTCTGATATTTAGAAAATGTAAAATTATTCTAGGCTAGAGTAAGCACTGATATTTTTCAGAATGCTTTCCAATTATATTTGATATTTCATAAGTATCATGGTATATTTTTCCATTTAAATGTATTGCACTTCTTGGAGGTCTTATATGTTTTCCATTGGTTGGTTTTCCTTATCTTTTCGACCAGATATCCCTTGTGGATGTGTTTGAAGATATGTTTGAGACATATCCTTCCTTGATGCGATTTTTTCAGCTATTACCGTTTTTTCTAAATTTGGCTGCATATTTTGTTATATAGTAGTTTAATGTTGTTAATTATTATGTTTGTTATAACTATTTTGTTTAATATGTTTATATTATGGGCATTTTGTTGAGTGATTTAAGGCGAGTTTTTGAGTCTGTTTAGATTGCGACCCAATATATGTTTTATTTACTTAAGGTTGTTTAAGGCTGGGTTCCACTATGGGACAGGGGGATTTTGTGGGATGTGATTTGGTTTTTGGAATACTTTTATCTGCAGCATTTATTATGAAGCTTGAGAAGATTCACATGTAGTATTGTGATCTTCGTTATGTGGGGGAATGGTGGTATATTTCGTGTGTATAGGAAATATTTATCCCAGTTACCTTTTTGAATATTATATCTTGTAGGTGGCAATATTTTGATATTACTTGAGTAGTTTTCAGAATGATTGGGAAATGGTCACTTGTGTATGAATCGTCTAGGACGTTCCATTCAAATTTCTCGGCTACATCATTTGAACATAATGAAATGTCAATTGAAGAATCGTTAAGTGTGTATTTGAAAAATATGTTGGAACTTCCATTTCATTGAGACAACACAGGTTG
>NC_087201.1:37921573-37941841 GCF_015104395.2 Macrobrachium nipponense | reverse complement strand
CATTCCTAGATCTTGAATAATATTTCAGTTTCCCGGTAGGAAAAAACTGTGGTCTGAATTGCAGTCTATTCGGGGAAACAAACTTCTTCAGGAAGGAAATGGTCCCCAGCAAGCTCATCCATTCCCTCCCCGAGTATGCTTACTTCCCTAATAAGGCTGCGCTTTGCCTAAGCAGGAGAGCATATAAAAGTGCAATGTTGCGGTAGACTCGTAGTTCTATACCGTGCGGTAACGAGCACCGAAAGGATTAAGAGATAACTCTGTTGAACATAGTAAGGCAAAACGAATGCAAAGTTTATTCATTCACGTAAGAAATCCCCTCAATCTTAGGCTAAAGTCCGTGATTGTAGGACAGAGATACAGTTAGTCAGTCAATCCCGCAGGAGAGACGTAACCGCCAGCACAGAGATACGGTTAGTCAGTCAATCCTGCAGGAGAGAGAGACGTTACCTACCACGCATGACAGCGCACGATCTGTTACTGGCTCGGTTGGACAGTCAGACACAGCAGCAGCCAGCAGCTTACGAACGTCGTCTCTTAACTTTATGTCTGGGTTGCCAGCTACCCTATTCTACGAAGAAATAGGTTCGTTATTTTTTGAGCAGAAAGAGACTGAAGCTGGTATATTTAAGCGAAACAGAAAACGCTAAATATATAGATGCGTTTGTGTCGTCAGAACACTACCATACAACGGTAAAAGATAAATCGGAAACTCCTGGAAGGCTGCAGGGAGTAACGATTAAATGTCCTTAAAATAATAGACAATAGACCTCTCGGTTGCCATCCGAAGAGGTAACTACAGCAAGTGTATATGACTTGAACCAACCAGTAGTAAAATAACGCAAGGCAAAATATTTTATTATATCACAATAAAGTTTGTTCATACTTACCTGGCAGACATATATATAGCTGAATTCGGAAATACAGCTACATACATATCTGACAGGCAAGTTTCATGAACAAAACTTAGAGAATCGAAGCAGACACCTCAAGCTTCTTATGTTATTGGACATAAGCGTTCATTGACGTAGTCTACAAGTCTATTCTTGTACGGAGTCTGCGAATGACGAATGAGAGCTCTTCCGAATCTGTCAATAAGAGCTTATTCGCTTACGCAATATCAAGTTAATGAGATGTTTGTCAATGAGAACTAACCCATTTACAGGACAAAGAGATATTTTGTCAATGAGGGGATACCCACTTAATTGACAAAACGATAGTATATTGTCAATGGGGGAAAGTCACTGAATTGACAAAACGTAATCCAGGAAGTCGAGCATTTTATTTTTTCCGATTCCCGTCTCAAACGAGGAAGGGGCAAGAATCCTGTTAAGAGACTGGGCTTACGGCAGGTAGAACGACGATGTTCAATTCGGCAGCGTAGTCCCGACAAGAAACTAACAAAATCTATCATCTGAATAACCCTTTCAGATGGGCTAAAAAGCTTGCAAAATTATCCTGGGAAGAGGAAGAAACTCTCCAACCAGCTTCCTCTCCCGTATCACAACTAATGCCTGCTAAAGCTTAAAATTTATTGGCAGTATGGCAAAGGAAGTCCTGTCTTGCGCTTTCCTGAAGAGCGTCCTTTTGATGAGTGCCTTTGCAAGAATCCTACTGAACGTCGCCGAGAGTCCTGACGTGCAGGACGTCGAGCCTTTACATAACCCGTAACTGCCTTATCGCAAAGTCTTGACTGCGGTAGAGAAAACGAGATCTTCCCTTGGGCTTCCTTAACTCCATCCACCTTTGCGAAAAGCAATATAATATTGACAGAGACCTCTTGAATTCACGAAACCCGAGGTCTTGCTGGGTATCGAAGACGAAGTTGTCTGTTCACTTTAAGCTTCCCCCGAAGCACTGCTTACTTCACATTCTTGAGGCTCAAATCTTAAACAAGAGCTTGAAGAGTTCAACAGAAACGTTCAGCCAGGAGACAAACCTGGCGTGTGCTGGGCGTCCATTGGCGAGGACGCTCGGCGTCCTGGCGCGCGCTCGGCGTCCAATGGCGAGGACGCTCGGCGTCCACTGGCGCGCGCCTGGCGTCCATCCGAGCGTCCCGTTCAAGCCGAGCGTCAAAAGAAGCGTGCAGAAAAGCGTCACGCTCCTGACAGGCGTCAAAACAAGCGAGAGAAACTGCCTTCTTTTTCATATTTCTCGGTGGAAAGACGTACACGTGATCAGGCGATGTTCGCCTTCTTACTTCTCACTGAAACGCATAACGAGAGAGAGAGAGAGGGGACGTGAAGCGTCCTATTCTATAAAGCTTCTATTTAGAGGGCGCGAGTCCTTCCGAGAGGTCCAACCCCTGCACGGGGAGGACGCCTCGGAGGACGAGAAGCAATCCTTCAAGATTCGTGCACGTGCACGATCTTCCGCAGCCTGGGAAGCGTAACAGGTCCTACCGAAGAGGGAGCCAGATCGATGTGGGTTCCCCGTAACCCTCCTTCGGCTTTCGACATGCCCTCTCCCTGGTCCTGGGAGTCCGACAGAGGTCCAGGCCTAGAGGCGTTATGGGGCGGATCTGACGTTCCCTCCTGACGAGAGAGAGGACGTGAAGCGTCCTCTTCTCTAAAGCTTCTTAGAGGGCGCGAGTCCTTCCGAGAGCTCCAACCCTTGCGCGGGGGCGGGGGAGGACGCCTCGGAGGACGAGAAGCAATCCTTCAGGATTCGTGCACGTGCACGAACTTGGCAGTCTGGGGATTTTTCATCAGAAACTGCCGAAGGCACGCCAGATCGGTGGGGTTCCTCGTAACCCTCCTTCGGCTTTCGACATGCCCTCTCCCTGTGGTCCTGGGAGTCCGACAGAGGTCTAGACCTAGAGGCGTTATAAGGCCGATCTGACGCCCCCTCCACTAAACAAGGGGCACTGTCACTGCACTTAGCCACTTCACTATTGCTCTTCGATTTTAAGTTACGAATCGAAAGAGTATAAGAGAAAGGGCAATAACCTCTACAGACACTGTTTTAGGGCCCGAAGGCAACATTACAGGGTTAGGAGTAACAATAACAGAAGTAGCACTCTTCACAACAATGAAGGAGAGCGATCACCTCTCGCAGACATATTCATAACCCGTAGGCCATACTATAGGGTTAGGCAAAATAAAGTCTACAGGAAGGTTAGCAGGTTCACTACCCTGACTTTTGTTTACTGATTAATTGCGTACATACGAATCATACTTTTTCCTTACGGAATTAGACATGTTTACTGATTAATTGCATACATACGAATCATACGTCTTCCTTACGGAATAAACAAAGTCTCACACTCCTTACATGACAAATCTCAACAAAGAAGCAAGACCCATACCCCTCGTGCATACCAAGTGCGGATCTACCGAAGCTTTCGGTAGCCACACCCTATCTTTGCAGACAACCCCCTCTGAAACTAGCCTAACTATGCAAAAATGAATCAAATTCAAATCAATTTAAGATAGCGTATGCCTAGCCACAAATCCAAGTAAATAAATCAAAAGACAATTAGGATACTTAGCGGCAATGAAGTTTCCAAAATCCTAAGACGGAGGTACTGAAAACAGGCGTTTTCAGCACCGGCGACAGAAAAATTATGAATAGAAAATGGGAATGGTTCCTGATACCCGCCTCCCAGCGGCGGGAATGGGTACTAACCACCTGGCCGACCACTGCGTGTGTCGGAAGTTTTTTAAATTCTGTCAGACTTCAGAAAATACAGCTATATATATATCTGACAGGTAAGTTTCATGAACAAAATGACATTTTTATAATAATATAAAGTTTCACTTATACTTACCCGGTGGTTACATATAGCTGTCGTCTCCTGACGTCACGGCAGAATTTGAAATTCGCGGTAGCGCTAATGGTTTGACAGGTGATCCCTCTACTCCCGCCCTCTACCGGGTACCGGGAACCATTCCAACAATAAATCAGAAGTTTCATGCCTACCTGTCCATATGAGGGGAGGAGGGCGGGCTTCGTTATGTAACCACCGGGTAAGTGTAAGTGAAACTTTATATTATTATAAAAATGTCATTTTCACTTGTATAACTTACCCGGTGGTTACATATAGCTGATTGACACATTTAGGTGGTGGGACAATGGCAGCTAAAATACCAACTGTTGGAATTATCCGAAGATATAGGTTCCTTACCTTTAAAGACCGCTGACTCAGTGGTTACTGCCTCTGTAGTCTGCTGGCCTTTATTGTACCGACAGGATATATGGATCCGTGCGTTGGACACAATAATAAGTACTTGCCGTTGAGGACGTGACCGTAACGGACAAGACTATAATGCCCCTGCTCAGGGCGCAGTACAAATCACCACAAAATACAATGAAAAACGAGGGATCACCACAACCGTTTAAGAAATACACCAGACATTAAAAGACTGAAAGATACTCAAAAAACTCCCTGTATCTTCAGACAACCTTAAAAATACAAAAAACATAATCAAGGAGAAAAGTTAGCTAGGATGGGATACATCCTTCTCTCCCTCACCCAATACCGTGTCAGTCACAATGAATGGCCCCAATGTACTGCAATTTTCATATGTGGTTTGCAAATCTGTCAGATAATGAGATGCGAAGACAGAATTGCTTCTCCAATATGTAGATTTAATAATGTCTTTCAAAGACAGATTACGTCTAAAGGCCATAGACGTAGACACTGCTCTAATTTCATGAGCTTTGACTTTAAACACTTTGATATCTGAGTCCTGACATTGTCCGTGTGCCTCAGAAATCAAATTCCTTAAAAAGAAGGAGCGCGCATTTTTAGAAAGAGGACGAGAAGGATCTTTCACTGAATACCACAGGTTATCACTCTTACCTCTTATACCTTTGGTCCTTTGCACATAATGTCTAAGTGCTCTCACTGGACAGAGAAGACATTCAGGCTCATTAGGCCCCACTAACTCCGAAATGTTCTTTATAGAGAAAGAACGAGGCCAAGGACGTGAGGGATTTTCATTCTTAGCCAAAAACCCCAGCATTGATGAGCAAATGGCATTGCCCTTAGCAAATCCAACTCTCTTATCAATAGCATGCAGTTCACTGATTCTTCTAGCTGATGCTAAAGCACAAAGAAAAAGTGTCTTCCTGGTCAGATCTCTAAAAGAACTAGAGGAGATCGGTTCGAATCTATCTGACATCAGCCATTTAAGAAACTACATCCAGGTTCAAGCTACTGTTCTTGACTCCTTTGTCTTGGTCGTATCAAACGAACGAATCAGGTCCGAGAGGTCTTGATTATTAGAAATGTCTAATCCTCGATGTCTGAACACAGAAGACAACATAGCTCTATAACCCCTAATCGTCTGGGTAGAAAGCTTCTTATTCTCACGAAGAAAAAGAAGGAAGTTAGCTAACTGAGCTATAGAGGTCTTAGAAGACGAAATTCCTTCTTCTTTGCACCAAGCTCTGAATTGGACCCACTTAGCTTGGTACACTCGATCAGAGGATTCTCATCTGGGTCTAGCAATAGCCCTTGAAGCTCTCTTTGAAAATCCTCTCTTTCTGAGGAGATGCTAGACAGTCTGAATGCGACTAGTCGAAGAGCGGACAAGTTGTGATGGAACCTCAGAAAGTGGGGCTGTCTGAGTAGATCCTTCCTTAACGGTAACTCTCTCGGAAAGTCCGTCAACAGCAGTAGTAGATCCGGAAACCATTCCCTGGCCGGCCAAAAGGGGGCTATCAGAGTCATCCTGACGTTCTGATGACCTCTGAACTTTGCCAGAACTAATCTTAGCATTTTGAAAGGTGGAAAGGCATACAGATCCAGATTTGACCTCCTCGTCTGGAACTGGGGAGCAATACAGTGGTAGACGAGCCGTCTTGTTTGTGGCGAAGAGATCCAACTGAGGACATCCCCAAATCCCCCAAAGCTTCTTGCATATTTGAGGATGTAACATCCACTCTGTGGAGAGGACTTGTCCTCTCCTGCTGAGAATGTCCGCCTTTACATTCTTCGAGCCTTGAATAAATCTTGTGCTCAAGACAACCTTGTTCTCTTTCGCCCAAATGAGTAGGTCTCTCGCCGCCTCGCACAGAGAGAACGAGTGTCCCCCCCCTGTTTTTTGATGTAAGAGAGAGCCATGGTGTTGTCTGCTTGAACCAGCACTACTTTCCCTCTTACCTCTGTCTGGAAGTGCATTAGAGCCAAATGAATCGCCTTCAACTCTTTTAGATTTATGTGCCAGCTTCTCTGATTAATCTGCCAAAGACCCGACACTTCCTTTCTCCCCAGAGTAGCTCCCCACCCTTTGTCCGATGCGTCTGACAAAAGCGTAAGGTTGGGGCTCAACTGGCTTAGAGACAAGCCTTCCTCTAGCCTTCCTTCTGATTTCCACCAAAGGAGGTCCTGTTTGATCCTTCCGAGATGGGGAACACGAAGGAGTCTGGGAACTTCTTCCTTTGCCACTTCTGCTTCAAGTAAAATTGAAGTGGTCTCATGTTGAGCCTGCCCAGACTTACAAATTGCTCTATTGAAGCCAAGGTTCCTAAAAGGCTCATCCACTGATTCGCCGAGCAAGTTTGTCTGACGAGAAATTCTTCTATTTTGTTCAGGCAAGAGTCGATCCTTTGGAGAGATGGAAAAGCCCTGAAAAAGAACTGAATTCAGTCTCACTCCTAAATAAACTATCTCCTGAGAAGGAGTGAGACATGACTTTTCCTTGTTTACTAACAAACCTAGGCTTTCCGTCATCCTTAAAGTCTTTTGTAGGTCCTCCACACACTTCTGTCTGGACCTTGCCCTGAGAAGCCAATCGTCTAGATACATGGATATTCGTATCCCGTCTAGATGAAGCCACTTTGCTACTGACGACAGAACTCTGGTGAACACTTGTGGAGCTCTCGACAGGCCGAAGCAGAGGGCCCTGAACTGATAAATGCGGCCCTGGAACATGAATCTCAGGAATCTTCTCGATTCCGAATGAATCGGAATATGAAAATAAGCGTCCCGAAGGTCTATGGAAACCATCCAATCTCCAGGATGAAGCGCTGCTAATACCGATTGGGTCGTTTCCATAGAAAACTTCGTCTTCAGGACAAAGACTTCAGGGCACTGACGTCCAACACCGGTTCTCCAACCCCCGTGGCCTTCTTTACCAGGAAAAGGCGATTGTAAAATCCTGGTTCTTGCGGAGAGTCCACTAACTCTATGGCCCTCTTTGCCAGTAAGGCGAGAACTTCTTGATGGAGGGCGGCAAATTTTTCGGAGTTCTCCGAGTAGGCTGACAAATTCACAGGAAATTCTGTGAGAGGGGGGTGCTTGATGAACGGAATGGTGTATCATTCCTTCAGGACCTGGACCGTCCAAGGATCCGCTCCGAGATGAAACCAGGTCTGCCAGAAAAGGTAATCTTTAATCTGGCTCCTACTGCTGTGTGGAGGACTATGGGCCTACTTCTTGATGGAAGAGGGAGTGGTTTTAGAAGAGGCTCTACCTCTCCCACGAAACCTGGAGAAAGATCGAACGGGAGCTCTCCCTCGAAATGGTTTAGGAGCTTCTGTGGAGGGAGCACTCCGAGAAGCAGAAAGAACCGGAGCTATCTTCCTGGGCTTCTTCACTGACTGTGATAAAAAGATCCTGGGTCGCTTTCTGTGTTAAAGATTGATCGATCTCGCTCACAATCTCTTGCGGAAAAAGGTGTTTCTTGTCCAAAGGAGAGAAGAGCAAGGCAGACTTCTGGTTCGATGAAACCCCTTTCGACAAGAAGGAGCACCAAAGCTGTCTCTTCTTCAACACTCCAGAGGCGAAAATGGCAGCGAGCTCCGAAGCTCCATCACAGATGCCTTTATCGATACAATCCAGTACCGAGGCAAAATCCTTCAACTGCTCCTCCGAAAGTCCAAATGACTTGACTTTCCTGGCCAGCGAAGCAATGGCCCAATCCAGGAAGCTAACAACTTTGAAAACACGGAAAACACTCTTGCAAAGATGCTCCAGTTCATTCGCTGAAAAGAAAATCTTAGCAGTATTAAGGGCTGCTCTGCGGGAAGAGTCCACGAGACTAGAGAAGTCTCCCTGAGCAGAGGCAGTCACACCCAGGGAAAAAACTTCTCCAGTCTCATACCAGACACGGCTCCTTGACGAAAGTCTCGAAGGGGGAAGACAAAAAACATTTTTCCCCTTTTTCCCCTGTTCCCTCTTCTCCAAAAGCCAAGCGTTCACTTTCTTGATAGCTTTCTTACTTAGCCGAAATCGGAGAGGGACGAGACGCGTGAACGATGACGAGGAGTCAGGCTTACTGTCCTTTTTCCACTGCGAACTGGGAGAAACTGGAACGGAAGGCGCAAAAGAATCTCCAAAGTTGTCAACGAAGGATCGTAAAAGGAGTTTATACCCCGACAAATGCTTGTCTTTTTCTGTAAGTCCTTCTCCTTCCTCCAAATCCGAAGCTTCCTTCGACGAAACTGGCGAACATTCCATCGGAAGAGGAATCCTGTTCGGCGAAGTCACACCCTGATGCGTCCGAGGAGGGTGTGAGAAAGCAGGAGAAGACGTCTGAGCCAGTACTGAGATGAATCCGGGCGGCTGAGCTGGCGGCCGCGCTGGCGCTCGAGCGAGAGCCTGACGTGGCGCCATAGACGGAGTCAGGAAAGGAGTCCAACCAGGCGCCTGCAGTGGCGTCTGAATAGGAGTCACATGGAGAGTCTGAGCCTGAAGAGGCGACTGCAAAGGAGCCTGCGAAGAGGACTGCACAGTAGTCTGCGGAAGATGTAAGGCGGCTCAAGGGAGCGCATTCGGGGACGAAAGAGACTTGCCAAAAAGCTCCAAGATACTGCCTAACTTGGCATTCATCTGTTCAAACACCGAAGGTTGAGGATCCACCGACGTAGAAGGCGCGGGAGGCGTAGAAGGATGATCCACAAACACGTCTGGAGCCGCAGGAGTTATCGCTTGAGGAGGCTCTGGAGAAGGCTCCGAAGGAGTGTGCGTGTTCGGCTTCTCCACTTCTATGAGAGAAGGGCGATAAATCGAAACCGCCGGAGAAAAAGCTTCAGGCTCCTCCCAAAAACTACAAGAAGGTTCGGCAGCCGCCACCTTCTTGGGAACCGCAGCAGGCGAAACATCGCGAGACCTTTTCAGCGGTCTAGAAGGCTTATTACGCCAACCTCTATAAGAGGAAACATCTGAACTAGAGTCGCTTGACGAAAAACACTTCCTCGCAACACCTTTCCAATGGTGAGCGACAGCATCCTGGGATACGGCTACAGGATTGCTTGAGGGGGCGGCTGCTCGGGAGCAGATCCCGCTCGCCTCCCTTCGGTTTTCGGCATGCCTCTCCAGGATCTGGGGAGTTTGACAGGGGGGCCTAGACCTAGGAGAACGAACGGGCCGAACAACCACCTCCTCCACTACACTTGCACTAAGTAATTTATCACACTTAACTACCACTTCTTGCACTGTCTCACCCATTTTCTGCATAGTGGTGAGGAAAGAGACAAATTTTGAGTACATATCGGCTTGTAATACTGACACGGGATCGGGATCAGGAGATACAGATTCGAGGGCAGGAACAACCACTACGGGGTTAATAGGAACAGGATTAACAGAATTCAGAGGAATATCCTGGCTACTCACTAACTTAGAAGAAGATCTCTGTGAAGCCTTTCTGATTCTATCTTTTTCTAACTTTCTCATATACTTTCCCAGTGCCTTCCACTCCTGAGATATTAGAGACTTACATTCTTCACACGTATTCTCAAAAGAACATTCACGTCCCCTACAACTAACACAAGTAGAATGAGGATCAAGTGAAGCTTTAAGAAGTCTAGTCTTACACCCACTACTACACACCCTATACTGAACAGAGCCGGTGTCAGACATCGTGAAGAATTCAAAATAATTCCTAAAAAGGACAACAATATCAAAACCAAAATAACTATAGCGCTAGCAAAAAGATCAGTAAACTCAAGGTACATCACCAAAATGAGAAAACCAAGATGATCAAATCCAAATTCCAACCAGCAGAGGAACCGTGTTACCGGTTCCGACGGCAGGAAACTTCTGATTTATTGTTGGAATGGTTCCCGGTACCCGGTAGAGGGCGGGAGTAGAGGGATCACCTGTCAAACCATTAGCGCTACCGCGAATTTCAAATTCTGCCGTGACGTCAGGAGACGACAGCTATATGTAACCACCGGGTAAGTTATGTAAGTGAAACAACATTTTGTTGCCTATATTACTGAAAGTATGAAACTTTTTATTCCCAGGGTCATGGTTTGAACTGAATTCATTCTTACCTTGTAATCGGTGGTTTTTATCCTTACTGCCATCACAACTGAAACTCCACAGTGCTTATTTGATTGTTATTATACACATTTTGGTCTCAGTTCACTCCACATTGCACTTTAAACCCATTACTGTTGCTGGTTCCTAAGCGCGTGCGCGCCACAAACAGAGTTACAAACAGCAGATGACGAAACTGCAAAGTTTTATTCCCTAAATTGTTTACTTTACTCGTTGTTTAGTTCAGATTTACTGTGTTGTTTAAAATTTTTAATTTAATTCATGTATATTATCCCTTTTTAGCAACCAAATTACCCCGAAAAATTACAGATATTTCTAAAGTAGATACAATCAAATATTTCTAACGTTTTCGTACATCTGGCTGCCGAAAACCATAGAGGAACGACTACGGATAAAGTGCATAGAGGAACGACTACGGATAAGTGAATTATATACATATATTTTTTTTTTGCTTTTTTGTTTTTGCTAGCATTTTTCATTGATTTCAGTCTATATTAGTATTTTGAATTTCTTTAATAACCACATGCCAGAAATAAATGTAACCTTTAATGTTTAATGTTTAAGAATGGCAAAATCATCGTTGCCACATTAGTGGAGGCTTCACACATACGCCATTTCATTATTATAAACAGTTTCCATGAATTCTAGTTGTCATAGTAATGCAATAATGATAAAATTGCTTTGATATTTATGTATACGTATATACTTCCAATACATAGCCTAATTTCACCAATTTCAACGTTTTGTGTGTAGTCTTATACCCAGTTTGGAGGGTCAACACATACCGAATGGCAACAGAGAGAGAGAGAGAGAGAGAGAGAGAGAGAGGAGAGAAGAGAGACGAGAGAGAGAGAGAGAGAGGCGAAGGAACGTAGGAAAGGGGTGGCGGTGGAGGGGGGGGGGGGGGGGGGAGAGGGTAGGTGGAGCTTTATACGCATGTTCGTATCCATTTCTGCATAATGGAGTTTTTGTCTCTTGGTACAAGGACAAGTGTCGTTATTCTTTACGATTAGTGATTCACGATACCCTTATAAATTACAGCACTGGGTGTAATGCACTATAGCAAAATCTCGTTCTGATACGAGTGTTCGTTACAGAAATAGGTATTGCCCAAAAACGTGCTTGCACTGTCTCTGAAACCAATAGTGGGTATGCTGCTTAGTTGTCGATCAAGTTTTTTGTAATCAAGTATTTTTTACAAGCTACCTATTGAATAAATTTGTATTTTCCTCAATCAAAACATATGCCCCTCAATACTAACTTTCCTCTTTTAACGACTTTCTGGTCATTGCAAATTCGGCCCCATAATTTCTTATGGTGCGAAAACAGCGCAGGGACCGAAAATGATTGCGTCACACTACGGCAATAATCCGGCAGTAAAAAATCTTCATATATCCAAAAAGTAAATAATAAAGATATATATGCTAATTACGATTATACCAATTACATGAAGAGCTGATAATCTGCATGAATAACTGGTAAACTGTTCTGCAAGAAAGTTGAGTAAAGCAATTATTTACAATAGGTACGAAAGTCAAGATGTCGTGACGTCATAATACAGGACTTAAAAGAACGTTCTAATTCCAAAAAATAATTACTTAAATTTGAGTCAAAATCTAGTTACTTTTTCAATAACGAATATTTTCAAATTAATCATCACAAATATGTAAAATATTGATGTTTTACTATTTATTTAAAAAATTATCGAAGTGCATTCTTCGTCGTCGTCTTCTACAAAAATGATAGTGTTATGATACAATAAAGTTTGTTCATACTTACCTGGCAGATATATATATAGCTGTATTTTCTGAAGTCCGACAGAATTTTAAAAACTTCCGACACACGCAGTGGTCGGCCAGGTGGTTAGTACCCATTCCCGCCGCTGGGTGAGGCGGGTATTATCAGGAACCATTCCCATTTTCTATTCATAATTTTTTATTTCCACTGTCCCTGAGGGGAGTGGCTGGGTACTTGATTATATATATCTGCCAGGTAAGTATGAACAAACTTTATTGTATCATAACAATATCATTTTGTTCATGAAACTTACCTGTCAGATATATATATAGCTGAATCCCACCTTTGGAGGTGGGAAGGGACAGAATAGAAGGATTTTGGGAAACAAATGCATGCAGATGATTTACATCTTGGTTCCACCTGTTAGCATAGCTGGCTTCGTGGTTACTGCCATGTAAGTCTGCTTGTGCTACTAGAGTTGCCAGCGAGGTAGAGACCTATATAGCTGGTGCACTCCAGATGATCTGTCAACAGGGGCGAGACCACGACGTGACTAGACCATATTGACCATACCATGAGGGCTAAGAAGTAAAATAAATATATATATATATATATATATCACCACCTGACCAACCTAGCCAAAGTTAAGGTGTTTTAACTAAGGCTTAAGAGTTAAGAAGTCGCCGTTGTCGGCGACTCAACAACTAAATTAAGAGCTCTTCCTAACCATTTTCTACAGGATAGGATGAGTGGTACTTCTTGCCCCCAAGATTGTGTCTGCAGACACGTATGGCCCTAGCGAGCAGCAGATCTCATATGCCATCTTCACATCCCGCAGGGAGTGTGAAGTGAACACAGAGTTGCTTCGCTAAAACATGGTACTCAGGATGTTGCTGAGTGCCATGCTCTGTTGAAATGCTTCCGAGGCCGCGCCCTCACCTCGTGAGCATTCAGATAAAAAAGATTTCAAATCTGTGCAACACAATGAAGGAGCATTTTTGAAAGAACTCCTTAACACTAAAGCCAGGGTGTTCTTCGATATGGGCAAGTCTGGTCTTTTTCGGAACACTGCAGATTGCCCGAATGACTTCGACTTTCTTGGGTTTATGTAGATAAAACTTGAGAGACCCGACAGGGCACAGGACTCTCTCTGGCTCCTGCCCACTAACTTGTGCCATCCTTGCTTCCAAGCTCCTGGCCCAAGGACAAAACGGGTTTCCATTCTTAGGCCACAACGGAAGGCTTAGAGAGCACACCGCCTTGTGTTCTCTAAAGCCAAAACTGTGACGATGGCTTAAAACAATTTCACTAACCCTCTTTGTCGTATCTAGGGTGGTTAGAAGAAGGCCTTCCTGATCACATGCAAGAAGTTAACAGGTAGGAGAGGTTCGAATGCTTTGACATCAAGAACTTCAGACTACGTCTAAGTTCCATATTGAAAGCTTCGATCTGAACATGCACAGTCAGTCCGTCTGTACTAAAGTTCGGAGGTGACCGACCAGTTGACCAGTCAGACGAATCAAGGACAGCAAGGCTGTACCCTGAAGACCATAAGGCACTATTCTTCGCTGAAGGATGAGTGTCTGGACTGCCTGGGCGATTCAATCTAAGCAAACCTTGGGGGTGTATCAACACAACCCAACGTCGTCAGCGAATCAACTCTGACTCGAGCTTCTGGTGCCAGGAGAAAGGAGCGAGGAGCAAAAAGGAGATTCAGTCCCGAAGGAAGAATGCCTGACAGTCCAACCTGGTCTCATGTTACACGATCATCGGGGGTGTATAAACGCAACAGACTTCGTCAACAAGAAACTCAGGGCTACTATATGTCGCCTGATCTCGCACGAGTGTCTGACTCCGAGAAAACAGGTGAGACAAAAAGTAGATGGTGAGCGAGTTTCGAGATTCCACAGAACTCAAAGATCGTGAAGGGCTTTGTTGTTTGACAGACGCAAATCTCTGAGCCCAAAGGCCGTCAACAACATATTTGCATATTCTTTAATAGTTGTGACTGCCAGCTTATCCCATTCTTCAGACGGAAATGGAAGACGGTAATCTTATTCCTGTCAACATCTCGATAGTCTGAACGTAGTCAGACTCAGAGCGGAGAGGTTATAGGTACCTTTCGAGTTAGAGTAGACCGACTCTCTCGGAAAAGGTCCTTGGAAAGTGATCTAGGAAGTATGTGACCTCTGTGAATCCAGGATCCTGAAGGCCAACATGGGGCGATCAGCGTCATTGTCGCTCCCTGTGACGTCATAAATCCTCTTATTACTTTCCTAAGCGATTGAAAAGGGGAAAAGAGACTAAACATCCATCCCCGTTCAATATCATAGGATGGCGTTTAATGGTACCGATCCCGGATCGAGAATAAGGGAGCAGAGAAGAAGAAGCCTCTTCGTCCTCAACATATCGAAGAGAAGAATGAAAGGGCGTCCCTGAAGTCTACACAACTCTCAACTTACTTCTAAAGAAAGATTCCACTCGGAAGTCAATAGTTGCTGCCGTCGATCGAGACGATTCGAACGGACTTTTGTAATCCTGTAACGAACTGTAGAGGATCGTTACATTCTACGCCTGTTGTTATAATAGGCTCTTTCTCGTAAACTCGAACAGGGACCGAGAGAAGATACTGTTAAGAAATGAGAGAGGCCTGTGGAAAATCAGAGTTGATGTGGACAACTGGTTCCAAAAAATCGTTTCGAGGACTGGAGGGACGACCGAATTGGCATTTACTTCTTTCAGATTAAGATACAGGACATCTGAAACTCTATCCAGATGTCCGGCACCTTCTTTCTATCATGACGCATTGAGAGATGTCAGAATCATTCCTAGACTTGAATAATATTTTCAGTTTTCCCGGTAGGAAAAAAACTGTGGTCTGAATTGCAGTCTATTCGGGGAAACAAACTTCTTCAGGAAGGAAATGGTCCCAGCAAGCTCATCCATCCCTCCCCGAGTATGCTTACTTCCCTCATAAGGCTGCGCTTTGCCTAAGCAAGAGGAGCATATAAAAGTGCAATGTTGCAGTAGACTCGTAGTTCTATACCGTGCGGTAACGAGCACCGAAAGGATTAAGAGATAACTCTGTTGAACATAGTAAGGCAAAACGAATGCAACATTTATTTCATTCACGTAAGAATCCCCATCAATCTTAGGCTAAAGTCCGTGATTGTAGGACAGAGATACAGTTAGTCATCATTCCATCCACTCTTAGTCGTCAATCCCGCAGGGATGCCAGACGAGACGTAACCTACAGCGCATGACAGCGCACGATCTGTTACTGGCTCGGTTCGGACAGTCAGGACAGCAGCAGCCAGCAGCTTACGAACGTCGTCTCTTAACTTTATGTCTGGGTTGCCAGCTACCCTATTCTACGAAGAAATAGGTCCGTTATTTTTGAGCAAAAAGACTCTCAAGCTGGTATATTTAAGCGAACAGAAAACGCTAAATATATAGATGCGTTTGTGTCGTCAGAACACTACCATACAACGGTAAAAGATAAATCGGAAACTCCTGGAAGGCTGCAGGGAGTAACGATAAATGTCCTTAAATAGACAATAGACCTCTCGGTTGCCATCCGAAGAGGTAACTACAGCAAGGGTATATGACTTGAACCAACCAGAAGTAAAATAACGCAAGGCAAAATATGAAAATTATATCACAATAAAGTTGGTTGTTCATACTTAACTGGCAGACATATTATATAGCTGAATTCGGAAATACAGCTACATACTATCTGACAGGCAAGTTTCATGAACAAAACTTAAGAGAATCGAAGCAGTCAGCTCAAGTTCTTATGTTATTGGACATAAGCGTTCATTGACGTAGTCTACAAGTCTATTTTCTTGTACGAGTCTGCGAATGACGAATGAGAGCTCTTCCGAATCTTGTCAATAAGAGCTTATTCGCTTACGCAATATCAAGTTAATGAGATGTTTGTCCAATGAGAAAACTAACCCCATTTACGGGACAAAGAGATATTTTGTCAATGAGGGGATACCCACTTACTTGACAAAAACGAATAGTATATTGTCAATGGGGGAAAGACACTGAATTGACAAAACGTAATCCAGGAAGTCGAGCATTTAATTTTTCCGATTCCCGTCTCAAACGAGGAAGGGGCAAGAATCCTGTTAAGAGACTGGGCTTACGGCAGGTAGAACAACGATGTTCAATTCGGCAGCGTAGTCCCGACTAGAAACTAACAAAATCTATCATCTGAAAAACCCTTTCAGATGGGCTAAAAAGCTTGCAAAATTATCCTGGGAAGAGGAAGAAACTCTCCAACCAGCTTCCCTCTCCCCGTATCACAAACTAATGCCTGCTAAAGCTTAAAATTTATTGGCAGTATGGCAAAGGAAGTCCTGTCTGCGCTTTCCTGAAGAGCGTCCTTTTGATGAGTGCCTTGCAAGAATCCTACTGAACGTTGCCGAGAGTCCTGACGTGCAGGACATCGAGCCCTACATCAACCCGTAACTGCCTTATCGCAAAGTCTTGACTGCGGTAGTGGCAACTTAAATTTATTGGCAGAATGGCAGAGGTTTGCGGTAGAGCAAACGAGATCTTCCCTTGAGCTTTCCTTAACTCCATCCACCTATGCGAAAAGCAATATTAATTGACAGAGACCTCTTGAATTCACGAAACCCGATGTCTTGCTGGGTTTCGAAGAAGAAGTTGTCTGTTCACCTTTGAATCTTCCTCCGAAGCACATGCCTACTTCACATTCTTTGCAGGTGAGGTAGAAGGTATCACCGATGGTAGAGGTAAAAATACTTTAGGCCCATATCTGAAAACAAGAGCTTGAAGAGTTCAACAGAAACGTTCAGCCAGGCGACACAACCCATGGCGTGCGCTGGTGCACGCTCGGCATCCACTGGCGCGCGCTCGGCGTCCACTGGAGCGCGCTCGGCGTCCACTGGCGCGCGCTTGGCCTGCACCCGCGCGCGCCTGGAGTCCATCCGAGCGTCCCGGCTGTCCGCTCTCAAAAGCTTCTGCTACTATGACTTCTTTTACGTATTTCTCGGTGGAAAGACGGACACGAGTTCAGGCGACGTTCGCCTTCTTACTTCTCACTGAAACGCATAACGAGAGAGAGAGAGAGAGAGAGGAGGTGAAGCGTCCTCTTCTATAAAGCTTCTATTTAGAGCTAGGGCTTCGGCGACGAGTCCTTCCTAAAGCCTCCAAAACCCTGCATGGGGTGAGGACGCTCTCGGAGGGACGAGAAGCAATCTTTCAGGATTCGTGCACGCACGCACTTTGGCAGTCTGGGGATTTTCATCAGAAAACTGCCGAAGGCACGCCAGATCGGTGGGGGTTCCTTGTAACCCTCCTAGGCTTTCGACATGCTCTCCCCGGGTCCTGGGAGTTCAAGCAGAGGTCCCGGCCTAGAGGCGAACGAGGCGATCTGACGACACTCCACTACACAAGGGGTATCACTGCACTTCTGCACTTCACTTTTATTTTACTCTCTAAAGCAAGCACTTTCGATTCTAAGTTTACGAATCGAAAGAGTATCAGAGAAAGGGCAATTCCTCTACAGACACTGTTTAGGGCCCGAAGGCAACACTGCAGGGTTAGGAGTAACAATTACAGAAGTAGCACTTCACAGCAATGAAGGAGAGCGAGCACCTCTCGTAGACATATTCATAGCCCGTAGGCCATACTACAGGGTTAGGCAAAATAAAGTCTACAGGAAGGTTAGCAGGTTCACTACCCTGACTTTTGTTACTGATTAATTGCGTACATACGAATCATATGTCTTCCTTACGGAATTAGCATGTTTACTGATTAATTGCATACATACGAATCATAACGTCTTCCTTACGGAATAGACAAAGTCTCACATCCTTACATGACAAATCTCAACAAAGAAGCAAGACCCATACCCCTCGTGCATACCAAGTGCGGATCTACCGAAGCTTTCGGTAGCCACACCCTATCTTTGCAGACAACCCCATCTGAAACTAGCCTAACTAGATTCAGATATTTTATGCAAAAATGAATCAAATTAAAATCAATTTAAGATAGCGTATGCCTAGCCACAAATCCCACAAATCCAAGTAAATAAATCAAAACACAATCAGGATACTTAGCGGCAATGAAGTTTCCAAAATCCTAAGACGGAGGTACTGAAAACAGGTGTTTTCAGCACCGGCGACAGAAAAATTATGAATAGAAAATGGGAATGGTTCCTGATACCCGCCTCCCAGCGGCGGGAATGGGTACTAACCACCTGGCCGACCACTGCGTGTGTCGGAAGTTTTTAAAATTCTGTCGGACTTCAGAAAATACAGCTATATATATATCTGACAGGTAAGTTTCATGAACAAACAGTTGTTTACTCGGTGAGGAAAAGTTTTCAGATTGTTGTGATAAAAGTGCCCCAGCATCTGTGGGTACAAGTGGTGTGCGGATTTATCACAGGAAATGGTTAGTTTATTGCACAAGCGACTCAGTTAACATCGAGTTGGCGTCAATCTTCTAAATACCTCGAGCTGTAATTAAAAATGTTGAACGCGTTTTGGTGAGATTTGCACTACGTTTGAGACCGTTTTCAGTACCCTCTGTTTAAATCTTAAAATTTGGCCTTAATTTCGGTAGATCTAGGGTACTTATCCGCGGCGGCCTAGACTATGGCAGTTGCGGTTTTTCTATGCAGTTTTACCTACTGAACAAGAATTTTAAGTAATATCTATTCGGACGACTGTAATTAAACCCCCAGGGGCCAGTACTAAACACGGCGAAATACATTGGACGGCCCCCAATCCCTAGTGGATGTTGTATCCGCGGTTACGTTCCTTGAAGTCCGGGCGGACTGCTTCTATAGAAATACCTTAATTTCTAACTTTGGAGAAAATACTTACTTCGAAAGGAGAGTAGAGGTCTTTAGCTCCGTTTCTCACCAACAACAAGTCGCGACTGATGCCCATCTCCGATGTCAGGACGAGTTATAATGTACTTTTTTTGGGATTGTCCAAGCTGATCGAACATGGTCCACTCTGGACCCTACGGTTTTTTACCCTAGCCTACTTTGATCTGCTCACACTAATTCGTTTTCGGTACTTTTCTCACACCAAGTACTCTGTGCTCTATATGAGAGAGATTTGGAACCTTGACATCGGACCGGGAACGAACTTACACATCATTCAGAATCCGTGCCAACAGGGAAGCCTGTAAGTTCAGCCTAGAATACCCTCATCCCTTCACTGGAACTTAAAAATTCAACACATTGGGGGGAGGGGCTAAAACTGAACATAATGTTCATTTGCCTAATTGTGAGGATGTCCTTGAACTTTCAAGTAGCCTATTTGCCAACTTTTTTATATAATCTAAATAACCTGACGTGACAACGATGCGGTATGAAGCTTCAAGACACACAGAGTAAACTTCCTAGTCACACTTCGTTATCTGGCGAAAAATTTCAAAAGCCCCAATGCTGTCAGATCACACCTTCCTACAAGGTCACTTATTATGGCATAATCTGATAAAACTACACCAAGATGTGAGGCATAATTAAAAGCATTACCTTGTTCACGTTGGCCGGCGTCAGCCATGACATCGTCGTCCATGTCATGACGTTGGTTTCTTCGGATGTGGCGCCCGTTTGCGGTCCTGCACGTCACTCCAGAATAAACAAGAATGAAAAACAATATGACCATTGACCATGATGTACAGTGTTCCTGGTACACATCTAGGAATAGCGTGGCAAAATTTCACTAGACAAACAACAAACACGATGCCAGAAACTATTAGCCTAGTTGAGTGGCAGGCGCTCAGCGAAGACAGTGGTTGCATGACTGGTCACTGGCACTGGCGACTCCAGCGTTGGCGCGAGCCGCGAAGTCCGCACGTCACCGAGAAACTAGCTCAGCACCGGGAGAGGTGTAGTGTTAATTGCCAAGCAATGTTATGTTGCTACACTAACTAGACGAAATAGTCATCCTGGTTATATTATATTAACCGTATCTTTACCAGTATATGAGTTGGGTTTACTAATTAAACCTTTTTAGAGTTAGATTTTCCCCTTTCCGAAATTCAGGTGCTTCATATATTTTGAAACATTACGTAACTTTAATGAGAGTAAAATTTAGAATCGAACGAGATCCGCTGACAATGTTCAGTCTTGAAGCTGATTTATTACATCCATATATATATATATATATATATATATATATATATATATATATATATATATATATATATATATATATATATATATATTTGTTGTTTAGTTTATGTTGTAATATATGATTTGATGCGTAAATTAGGAGGTACAAAGTGAACGCCGGCAAGTAAATTAA
>NC_087201.1:37872000-37921073 GCF_015104395.2 Macrobrachium nipponense | reverse complement strand
TCAGGTCTTGGAGGTCAGAAAGCTAAGCCTTCTTGGATTCCAGCATGATCTAAGAGGAAAAGTTCTAAAGATGGTTCAATATATAGCGAGCATAAAAGTAATTTTTTTTCCGATATGAGTTCTAACTGCACATGCCTGTATAGTGTATTGAGTGGGATTGTTTCAAATTTTACAGATTTGTGAATAATAAAACCTTATACCACCTTGAGCTCTTGCACCTTGCAAAGGAGGGGATCTACAAAATGATAATTGAGTCCAGGATTAAATGGTTTGTCACTGATCTTGGTTTCCTGTAGACAAATTACCTTTGTGTCCAAGTCCCTGGTTAAAGTTTTTATTTGCTCAATGCTAGTACTTAGACCTCTGCAATTCACTGGATAATAGACATTATCTTTTGTTATTATTTTTCTTTGTCTCATTTGTCTTTTGGGACTTTTCAGATGAAGCCATGTAAGGCCTGGAGATGGAAGGCTTTACTAGGCCACCGCTCTTCTTTTCTTTCTTTCTGTGATCTTTATACAAGTCAACCTTGGGATCATGAGCAGTAGGGCACTTACCTGATTTGGATGAAGGTGAGGAGGATGGGACCTTTTCCTCTTTGGAAGATCTTGTTTTCTAATCTCCATCAAATCAGGTAGAGATTCTGCCTGAGACAATACATTTGAGGTGGTGGAAGCCACATTGGCTTCCTTGGAGGATTGTGCTAGAACTTCACAGTTCGAGCACTTGGCCCAGAAGGCTGGGCTACTACCCTCTAGGAGAGATGCTCCTATCGGTGACACTACTTTTGGTGTGGTGGAAACCATCTTGACCTCTCTGGAGGTTTGTGCTCTGGCTTTTATAAGCTGAGCACTTGACCCAGATGGCTGGGCTACTACCACTAAGGGAGATGCACCTGACGGGCCAGGTGCTACCACTGGTCCCCCTGTGGTAGTAAGGGGTAGTGGATCATAATCTTTTGGTGGCATCTTAACCGCTTGAGCAAAATTAAGTTGTCGATTGAGTAAATGCTTTGCATAACGTACACTAATATGTTCAGCATTTGCTTTCAAGATGGCAGCTTCTCTTTCTTGTATTCTCTACAAATTTTATCATTTGATTTGATGATGATCTTTACAGTTTGCACAGGTTGTATCTCTGTTGCATTGGCCATGTTCTAACAAAGAACAGTTAATACAGATCTTCGTATTATTGCAGTACCGGGAAGGGTGACCGTACTTGAAAACAATTAAAGCATTGTAAAGGCCTAGGTTTATATTCTCGAACACGTACTTTTTCATTCTCAATAATTATATGATCTGGTATGACAGGGTTTCAAATGTTAAAACTACCATGCTGTTTGAGGGATCTTACTTACTTTCCAAACATTATCAGGGCACATGTCAGAATTTCTGGTTCTGAAAATTCATATAGATCTTTATCAAAAACTATCTCCTTTACCATAGCTGAAGCTCATATGTTTAATATCCTTAATAGGATCAATTTCTGCAATCTTCATGCCACAAAGCATGTGAGCTTGAGTATCTGATTTGCATTAATCAAAACAGATTGCTTACCGATACTATCTTACTTTTAATTATCCTTACTTTTTAATTTAAACCCCAAACTTTTTTTGTATAAATTTTACTCATTTCTATAGTTATAATTTTCTATCTCCCAGTTGCCAATTATCCATGTTGGGGGCTGGGGAGTTCTTACTTCTGGGAAGTCCATGCTCTATTTCTTTTTCCAACCATTATTCGGTTTATATACCTTCTAGGTGTCTTGGTGCTTTATCACATAGAGCCCCAGAAATCAAACAATTGTCAATTCTTATGCTCTCTAAATTTTTATTGCTTCTAAAGCAATCTCAAAACTTGAAAATAATACCCAAGCTTCCCAAAAATCCTTTACTACCATTAAGCTCCATTAAAATTTCTTTGATTGACCCCAAATCTACAGAAGGCTTCATGAATTATGTCATAGCTACAACCAATTGGTATGTTTTTTAAGTGGAGAATTTTCAGAGTTTTTTCGTTGTATCTGGTAATGAGCCAGACCAAGAGAGTAAAGTATTACTGTTACTACTAGAATTAATTATTTCCACCAGTGCCAATAAATTGTCTTTAATAACATTGGTCAGAGAAGTATTGTTGGAGGAATCCTTTTTATTGCCGAGGTTGTCACAGAGCTTTCCTTATTTAAACAAGCCGAAGTCGTCTCTATTGTCATGGGGTCACATTTTCCGGGGGACTGAGTTCCAGAGTCTATTCCATTTTTTTTTTTTTTTCTTTTTTTCTTTTTCTTTTTTTTTTTTTTTTTTTTTTTTTTTTTGAAATTACAGAGAAACACTGCAAGCCATGTAAAAAAACTGGGCTCCTCTCAAAGACTTCCCCCCATCACCAAAGACACACAGCAGAGACCAACTCCCATATATCCACTCCCTACCCTACCCCGAAGGGATGGCTCTAACATAACATGATTGGCTCAAGTGTAAGCAGAACCCGCTTGATAGGACCGAGGCATAGCTAGTATGCAATCATCCCCACTCACGTTATTTTAGAGGGCAATCGGATAAATTGCCGAGAGTCCTACGTGGAGACTATACCTCCCCGGATTCCGTAGGCAAGTCCCCACATGTAGTCCCGCCCCAATAAATATTGATGTGGAATCACATCAATATCCTCAGGGTCTAAACATAATCGAGCGGCGGACCAAAACCGCTATAGTCCCTGCCATTTGGATCAAGGTAAGCCTAAGTTCAGAGACCCAGCTCCTTCCCAACCTACACGAGGGTTTTAGTGAAGAGAAGGAGGACAGCTAGGGGGAGTAACAGAGCGAAAAGAAAAGTAAGAGATTGGAAGATGATCAAGTAAGAGAAAAAAAATGAGACATTTAGATTCAAACTAGGAGATAATTCTCCCAGTTCAAAAGCCCTCTTGCCCGCTACGCATTTTCAACCATAGGTTGGAAATGCGTAACTCCGTCAAGGCAGTCTCAAATCAAGAGGGAACAGACTGGTGTTCGTCCAACCTTGGAATGCCTCCCTGGTCGTAAGAGCAAGGGAGGGATCCAAACCTCTGTCCGATTGATCGGGGTGTGCACCGCAGGATCAATGGTCAGACCTCTGAGCCAAGTACTAAGAGAGAGGCCAGCGTATCTCATTGTACCAGCAAGCAAGAACTTGCTCCTTTACAAGAGCCAACATAAAGTTATGGGTTTGTCTCAAGTAGGCATCCACTCCTTCCCCCTTGTTGGATTAGATTAGATTATAATATTTTGGCACATAGCCAAGCGCCGGAGCCGAGGGGCCATTCAGCGCATATATATCTTTAAGAATAAAAACTCACTGTCGTACAAACAGCATACACAACAAACCGATTAACATACAAATCATTCATTCATAAACCAAACAAGAAACCTAAAACAATTAAGAGAAAATTAAAATTCATAAAAAAGACCAATATTTTTTAAAAATGTCATAATTTGCTCTGCCTGAGCACCTTCACCTAAAATATTGCCAAGAGACTTATTTGCCAGCAAACAAGCTCTACGTTTGTTTTCAAAATGAGGGCACTCCACCAAAATATGCACCACAGTCAAATCCACATGACAAGTGGAACAGCGAGGAACCTGCCTATCCGCTCCACTCATCATTAGATACCCGTGAGTATATTTAGTGTGGCCAATACGTAATCTAGCTAAAACTATCTCAGACCTTCTATCCATCCGGCTATGAGGCCAAGGATGAACAGAAGGCCTAATCGATTTCAATTTAAGATTATTATCTAAAGTAGACCAGTGGGGCCTGCCACTGGTCTCTACAATAAATCGAATGGTACTTTTAAAATCAGATACAGGGACGCCCATGTTGGAAATGTGCCTAAGCCTAGTTGCAGCCTTAGCAGCAGCGTCGGCTCGCTCATTCTCAACAATTCCAACATGGGACGGAGCCCAACAAAATCCAACAGAAAATCTTCTTCTATTAATTAAAAGATAAAACCAATCTTGTACTTCTTGCACTAAAGGGTGGCAAGAGACTAGGCTTTTTAGAGAAGATAAAACACTCAAAGAGTCGGTTTAAAAATGGTAAAAACCCTTGTTAGTACAAGAACTATAAAAGATATTTAAGAGCAGTCAAAACTGCCAGCAGTTCAGCTGTAAAAACAGAAGAATTAGAAGGAAGTTTCTTTTTAATGATATTACCACCAGTCACTACAGAGCAACCAACACCATCAGAACCCTTCGAGCCATCAGTATAGATATGATGAGAATCACCATGTTCGGAAGCATGGTCCAAGAAACTTGCCCTCAACTGTTCACCAGAACTGTTGCTCCTGCTGTCCCTAATTGGGCAGATTTCTAGGCATGGTCTATTCCAAGGAGGAAACTTTGAAGGCGAAATTTCAGCTACTGCAGGGGGAAGTAATCCCACCTCCCTGGAAGAGCTTGCTAGTCGGACCTCAAGCGGCTTTGGAAGTCTCGGTCTATTTGGGGCTCTGTCAGTTGGTTCTCTAACGTACTTATAGTTAGGGTTTAGCTTTGACGTAAGTATTCTTGATATGGCTCTCAAGCCTAATTCCTCCCTACGGATAAATAGTGGGGGGAAAACCGGACTCAACATATAGGCTTTCTACTGGTGAAGTTCTATAGGCTCCCGTACAAATACGTAAAGCCATATTATGAATAACATCTAATATCTGCAGTGTTGTCTTGCACGCACAACCATAAACTTGGCAACCTAATCAATCAATTTTTGCTTAGGCATAACACCTGGTACATCCTCAAAAGGGTAATTCGATCTGCCCCCCAGTTAAAATTAGATACAACTTTAAGAATATTAAGTCGAAGTTTCACGTTACATACAACTTCATTAACATGTTGAGTAAAAGTTAATTTCTTATCAAATGTAACACCTAGATACTTAATGCTATCTTCATAAGGTAAAATCGAATCATTTAAAAACAACGTAGGGATCTCTTCCACTCTTCTTAATCGACAAAATCGTATAGCTTTGGTTTTTTCTGGTGAAAAATTTGAACCCTTTAGCACTGGCCCATGATGTTGAAGCAATAATAGCAGTCTGGATCATTTGCCAAGCTTCAACAGCTGTGGACTTACTACAGATTATTGCATAATCATCAGCAAAGGCCAGACCATGCACCCCGACAGGAACTTGTTCTAGTAGACCGTTGACAGCTACATTAAAAAGTGTTGGACTAAGAACGCTTCCCTGAGGTAACCCTTCTTCCTGAGGGAAAGCAGAAGAAATGTAAGAGCCCACTCTTACTTTCAGGTGACGTTCTGACAAAAAATCTTTCAGACAATAGAATAAATTACCCACAACACCCCACTCTACAAGTTGCAAAAGGATACCCCCTCGCCAGGTAGTGTCGTAGGCTTTTTCTAGGTCAAAGAACACTGCAACAGTCTGGTTTTGCACAGCAAAAGCATTCTGTATCTCCCGAGTAAGGAACATCAAAGGGTCAGAAGTACTTCTATTTTTCCTAAAGCCAAACTGCCGATTAGATTTAAATCCAAATACCACACAAGTCGAGCATTGACCATCCTCTCATAAATCTTGCTAACACAACTGGTTAGAGCAATTGGCCTATAGTTCTTAGGAAGGAAGGAATCTTTAAAACGGTTTTAAAAACAGGCACAATAATCGATATCTTCCAAGACTCTGGTGAAGTTCCTGAAAGCCAAAAACTGTTTAAAATGTCTAAAAGAAATTGTTTTGTACTTCTAGGCAAATTAAAAATCATTGAGTACAGTATATCATCTTCCCCAGGAGATGTTGGGGAAGATAACGAGATTGCATGATCTAATTCTTTCATGGTGAAAGGGAGATTATACGACTCTGAATTTAAACTAACAGCAGGAACAACTGTGGTACCATCCCTAATATTCCTGAAAGCAGGAGAGTAATGTAGGGCACTAGATATATTGGAGAAATGCCTACCAAAGGTTTCTGCAACTTCTCCAGAATCAGATATGAAGAAGCCATCAATTTTCAAAATAGGCAAGGGAGATGGAGAAAATTTCCCTTGCAGCTTTCGGATTCTGTTCCAGACAAACGACATAGGGGAATCATATTTTAATTCACTTATATATCTGATAAACGATTCCCTCTTTGCCTGCTTAAATGTTTTCTTTTGCTTAGCAAGAGCTCTTTTATAGATAATTTGATTTACCAAGCAAGGATATCTACGATATCTCTTGTAGCAAGTTCTTGTTATCTTTCGGCTCAAGGCGCATGCATCACACCACCAAGGTACTAGAGGACGACGAGGCTTACCAGAAGTTCGAGGAATAGACAGCATGGCACCGCACAGCAATATACTGATTAAATACTCATAAGCGGATGTTGGGCTCTGAAATCTTTTATCTTTTGATCAACTTCAGTAGATTTTTTGTTTTTTTAATAATCCCCAGTCAGCCTCCCCTACCTTCCATTTTGGTAAACATGGAGATGATGGATTTTTCATAAACTTTAAGTGAATGGGCCAATGATCACTGCCATGATCATTCTGGTCTACTACCCACTGGTAATCTAACCTCAAGGACGAAGAGCAGATAGTGAGGTCAATGACCGAGTCAGTATTATGAAAAACATCATGTCTTGTAGGGGAACCATCATTCATTAAAGTGATGTCATTCAAGTCAAGCAGCTGTTCTATTATTAAACCCCACCGGTCGCAGTTTGGCTCACCCCAGAGGGTGTGCTTGGCATTAAAATCCCCCAGCAAAATGAATGGGGTTTAGGAGGCTGGTCGATCAATGTCTGAAGATCAATTTTAATTCTAGCTGACGAGGATTACCCTGCGCATCCTGTAATCTACTTTCTAATGATGGATCTAGGTATAAAGAACAAATAGTGATCCATTTATAATTGAAAACTTGAACTGCACAAGCCTGCAACACAGTGTTCAATTGAACAACCCTATGATTAACAGACTTGCAGACTATGATGCCTGTGCCTCCCTGAGCACGTACACCTATCAGGGGTGGAGACCTATGGAATGAATAATTAAAACCCAAGTTGGAGTGTGCTCTCCCAACTTTGTCTCCTGAAGACACATTGCAGATAGATCATGATCCCTAAACAGAACCCGAACTTGCTCTCTATTTGGTATAAAGCCACGGATGTTCCACTGCATGAGAGCCATTATTTAGAGGAAGGCATCTTAAAATTCCCTACTAATTTAGGAATCTGTGTCCTGGTGAGAGAGATCTTTTCAGTTTTACCTGTACTATTTGACCTAGATCTAGGTGTTACAGATCTTTTAGAAGATGGGCTTTCACTTGCCCTTTCAGTTTTACTTTTGTTTTTTCTATGATTGCTGAGTGACCGTGAATGAGGCGAAGAGAAAGGGCCCTCTTCTGACGAAATAAATAAAGAGGGCCTCTATCTCCTCACCGTCATCTCCACGGTGCACTGTAATGTCAAGATCAGGTGAGGGCTCAATGTCAGGCAATGTCCCTGACAGAGAGAAGTCGTCAACATATTGAGACCTGGCTTGAACCCTTGAACCAACAGGGTCCCCTGGCTTGACCAGTCTTCTGCAACATGGGAAACCCCAACAGGGGGCCCATGAGAAGCCCCACCAGGGGGCATGGGAAGCCCACTAGGGGGGGCTCGGGACTGGCCCCACCAGGGGGGGCACGGGAGGCCCCACCAGGGGGGGCACGGGAGGCCCACAGGGGGGGCATGGGGTACCCCACTAGAGGGGGTGGTGGAAAGCCCCACCAGCAGGGCACCGGGGAGCCCCACCAGAAGGGGCACCAGAAGAAGCAGTATTCAATTGATGTGCCAATCAAGGCATCCTGAATAGGTTTTCCTGCCCAACAGCTTTTTGGCCTGTCCCACACTGATGTGTTCGTCAAGAGATTTTAGTAATGCATCTTGTTCTTTCTTGAATGCACTACATTTATCACGGGCTCGATGTTCACCCTTACAGTTTACGCAAACTACTGGTCCAGAACATTCCTCGTGCTCAGGCTGGCCACACGATTCAGAGAGTTTATTTCTGGTGCAAACGTTAGAGGAGTGTCCAAAACCAAAACATTTAAAGCACTGGAGCACTCTCGGTCTATAAGGACGAACAAAATTTCATGATTTCACTATCAAGAATAATTTCAGATGGCAGAGAAGAACTTTTAAATGTTAAAATAAGCATCGATGAGCGGGGCACTTTAAAAACCTTCCAAACCACATCCGGACACATATCCAAAATTTCCTCCTCATCCATTTCCATTTATGTAGATCTTCATTAAATATAACACCCTTCGCATAACTAAAATTATAGTGAGGTTTCACCTGTTTTATCATACCCTCAGGATCAAGCTTCAAATTTAGAAGCATTATCGATTGAATATCTGTCTTCACATGAACTAAGAAACTATTACGCCCAAAGCGAGTTAATTCAGGACTCCCAACATTGCCGATCTTCTGGCTTACCAACCTCTTCACTTTGAAGAGGTTGCCTCTCTCACCATGATTTGTGATAATTAACCACTTAGCTGGGTCTGGTGATCTAGGAAGGTTTTATTTATTTTACTATTATCTTTAATTTCACTTGGTGGTCTATAAATCTCAAGATGCCTAGGGACCTCTTTTGCCTCTGCGAGTCCAACACTCAATGAATCTGATCTGAACTCTCTGTAGGCTCTGTGAGCTTCAGATTCGTTATTGAAAAATACCCAAAATTCAAAAAACCCATAATTTTTGCCAAGTCTATTCCTTACTTCTTTTACTTTACCAAATTTGCAAAATTCATTAAATACAGTTTCATAATTCCAGTCTAAAGGGACTGGTTTCACATATAAAATGTTTGTAACAAGGAGGTCCTTTGAAAAAGGCTCCAAAGTCACAATGGAGGAATTAACAGAATTTTCCTTGTCCTTATCCTTGCCTAAGTCGTCAACAGAAGGTTTTAATGTCTCCATAAGATGTAGAATTAACGATTCATCCAGGTAGCCCCCCACCCACCATGGAGCCACATTTAGAGGACAGTGTTACCCCATACAGGGCTGCCCTAGGGGTACCACCCAGATATACACCCCACCCTCAGTGCTTAAGGCGTCATGATGTCCGTCGAGATCAGACCCAGCACTAAGAGCAGGGTTTGACATCTAAACTTTCCCCTCGCTCGACCACGTTAGGTACTCGAGTTCTACGGGTGAGGTGGCATGCCAACCATCCTCACCCTCCACCAAATCCAATGAGAAAGTCCAAATCATGTCCAAAACCAATCCAAGTCATCAACATACAATCTATGCCTTATAGAGGGAGGAAGCAGAAGGATGAAAAGTTTTAGTAAAAGGAAAAGGGCTGACTTTCCCCCTTGTTGGAGGGAGTGGAGGATATTTGCTTCTATCCCTAACTAAAGGGATAGATTGGGGCTCGGTCGAGTAGCTTACCTGCATCGAAATTCCTTCCAGCATGGTGACGACCGTGACCCTCTGCCCACAGGTAGAGAGAGAGAAAGATGGAGAAGAGAAGCCAGTCGCACTCTCATTCACACATTCATTCCTACAGTCACACCAGGAATCAATGCTGTTCTGCCTGCTCGGGTGCTGGGTAAGCTTACACAACGTGTTGAGCAGCCACCACAGGTCCCAAGGAAAAAGTATCCAAGGACTTGTGGGCAACATCCCGAAGGTAGAAGGACGTGAAGGTAGTCTGGTTGGCCCAGACACCTGCCTTCAGGACCTGCGCCACGGAGAAGTTCTTACGGAACGCCAAAGAGGGTCCAATACCTCTGACTTCGTGGGCTCTCGGTCGGAGCGTACGGATGTCGTCACTACCATCAGCCTCGTACGCTCTCCTGATGACCTCACGCAGCCAGAAAGAAAGTGTGTTCTTTGATACTTCTTTCTTGGTAACCCCAGTGCTAACGAAGAAGGCGTAGACACTCGGGCCAGAGTCGAGTTTTCTTCAGATAGCGCCGTAGCGCCCTCACAGGACAAAGCAGCATCTCATCCGTATCGTTGTCGGTGAAATCCATTAGGGAGGGGATCGTGAAAGACTCGAACCTGTTGTCAGGGATCGACGGATTCTGAGTCTTAGCTACGAAGTTCGGGACGAAATCGAGCATCACAGATCCCCATCCCCTGGAATGTTTAACATTGAAGGAAAGACCATGAAGTTCCCCTACTCTCTTCGCCGATGCCAGGGCCAGCAAGAAGAGGGTCTTGAGGGTCAGATCCCTGTCTGACGACTCTCGGAGTGGCTCGAATGGTCTTCGAGTCAAACTCCTAAGGACGAGAGAGTCACATCCCACTCAGGGGGCCTGAGTTCCCTGGGCCCTGGGCAAGACCTTTCGAAGCTCCTCATAAGCAAGGAGATCTCCGAACGAGTTTGAGATGATGTCCAGGTCCCCTCAGTTTTAGGACAAGAGCCAGGGCGGCTCTATATCCTTTAACTGTGGGTACTGAGAGGAGCTTCTCTCGGCGAAGAAACACGAGGAAATCCACGACCTGCTGAAGAGTGGCTCTGAGAGGAGATAGACCCCGTCTACGACACCAACCACAGAAGACGGCCCACTTCCCCTGGTACACAGCTGCAGAGGACTGTCGGACGTGTCCAGCCATCTCTGTTGCTGCGCTGCGAGAAAAGCCTCTCGTTCGCAAGAGATGGTGGATAACAGCCAGCCGTGAAGTTGTAGGACTGGACTGCTCTGGGGTACGTTCTACGTGTGGCTGGGCTAGAAGGTTGTGCCAGTGGGGCATCTCTCTCGGTTCTTCCGCAAGAAGAGCCAGCAGGTCCGGATACCAAACGGCTTGAGGTCGTTTGGGAGCCACCAGGATCATCCTGAGATTGGGAGTGACCAGCGCTCGGCTGATCACTTTCCGAATCAGACAAAAGGGAGGAAAGGCGTAGACGAAGAGGTTGTCCCAGGGGTGTTGAAGAGCGTCCTCTGCAGCTGCCCATGGGTCCGGCACGGCTGAACAAAAAACCTGAAGTTTTTTGTTGTGCCGGGTGGCGAACAGGTCTATGACTGGACGCCCCCACAGGTTGAAGAGCCTTTCCGCCACTTCTGGGTGTAGGGAACACTCGGTCCCTATCACCTGATCCCGACGGCTGAGCTTGTCTGCTACTACATTCCTCTTGCCTGGAATGTAGCGTGCTGACAGCTCTATTGAGTGAGCCGTGGCCCACTCGTGCACCTGCACGGTCAACTGGTGTAGCGGGAGAGACACTAGGCCCCCCTGCTTGTTGACGTATGCCACTACTGTGGTGTTGTCGCACATCAACACCACTGAGTGTCCCACCAAGCGGTCCTGGAATTCTTGGAGAGCGTAGAACGCCGCCTTGAGTTCCAGGACATTGATGTGAAGGTGCTTGTCGTGATGGTCCCACACACCTGCAGCCAGCAACTCCTCCAGGTGTGCGCCCCATCCCTCGGTTGATGCGTCTGAAAACAGCAACATCTCCAGGGGGGGGGAGTGCGTAGAGGCACTCCTTCTACGCACTCCTCTTAAGAGGTTCCTGTCGTCGAGCCACCAGGCTAGGTCCTGCCTCACCTTCTCCGTGAGGGATACGGGGAAGTAAGGTGGATCCTTTACCTGTGACCAACTCTCCCTTAGTCTCCACAGGAGAGACCGCAGGTGAAGACGTCCGTGAGGAACTAACTTCTCGAGTGACGACAGGTGGCCGATCACGACTTGCCATTGCTGAGCTGCCTGTTCCTGCCAAGACAGGAACCGGCCGGCTGCCTCCCTGAATCTGCTGATCCTCAAGTCTGTGGGGCGAACTTGAGCTGCTACCGTATCGATCAGCATACCCAGGTACTTCATCTTCTGCTTGGGTTTGAGATCGGACTTCTCGTAGTTTATCACGATCCCCAGATCGCGACAAAACTTTAGAAGTCGATCCCTGTCCTGCAGCAACTGCGAGCGGCAGCTCGCCAGGACCAGCCAATCGTCGAGATACCTCAGAAGACGTATCCCGTGCGAATGGGCCCAAGCAGACACCAGAGTGAACACTCTCGTGAACACCTGTGGGGCGGTTGACAGACCGAAGCAAAGTGCCCTGAATTGGTACACCGTCCCGTCGAAGATGAAGCGGAGGTACTTTCTGGAGGACTGATGGATAGGTATTTGAAAATACGCATCCTTCAGGTCCACCGAAAGCATGAAATCGTTCTCCCTGATGGAGTCGAGCACGGAACGTGCCGTCTCCATCTTGAACCGAGTCTGGCGAACAAATCGGTTCAGGGGAGAGAGATCTATCACCGGGCGCCAGCCCCCCGATGCCTTCTCCACTAAGAAAAGGCGGCTATAAAAGCCCGGTAACCGATCTACTACGACTTCTACAGCTCGTTTGGTCAGCATGGTCTTGATCTCCTGTCGAAGAGCGTCGTCCTTTGAAGATCCTTGTACATAAGTCTGAAGATGGACCGGGTTGGAGGTGAGGGGTGGCCGAGATTCGAAGGGTAGCAGATATCCCTCCCGAAGGACGTCTACTATCCAGGTCTCGGCACCGTAGCGCTGCCAAGTTGCCCAATGGCTCGCTAGGCACCCCCCCACTTCTGGCAGCAGGTGAGGGGGAACGCCGTCCCTAGCGTTTCCCACCTCGCTTCGACTTCTTCCCAGCACCTCCTCGGGGAAAGGAGGGCTGGGAGGAGGGCTGGTTACGGCCTCCTTTACCAGAAGTTGAAGCAGGAAGAGTCTTTCCTCTGGGCTTCGATGGAGCAGCCGTCTTAGCAGCCGAGGAAGCGCTAGCTAAACTCTTAGGCTTAGCCGCAGTTGCACGAGGTTGCCCAGAAACCTTCGTAACTGCCTGGTGAACCAGACGGTCACTGTCATCAGTGCGCCGTCTCTCCACCGCAGCGTCCACCATCTCTCCAGGAAAGAGAGCGGAGGAACTCTTCATAGGTCCATTACGGAGTCCATTTTACCGGCCTCACGCCCAGCCCCCTTGGCTACTCGTGTAAGGACAGCGTCCCTACGACAGAGAACCAAGTTGGCCCACATTTGCCGTCTGATGGGCGAGGTAGGAGATGGCCCTACCTCCAGACTGGCACAGTTCTCCGAAGTCGGGGTCGTCTTCGAGGGCAGTGCCCCAGAGTCGGCCGGCCCGACCTTGGATACTGTGAGGGACCACAGATTCCAAACCAAGAAGAGACTGCCTCGGAATGGCCGCCAATAGCGGTAGCTTCCAGGCCCAGTGCCTCCTGCTGTGAGAACCACAAGTTCTCCGACAGGAGCTGCTGCAGGGACACACCTGGAGTTAGCCTAGCTAGCCCCTCGGGGGTTTTTTAAAAAAAAGAAAAAAAAAACCTTGGTTTTTTTCTTTTTTTGGGGGGCGGTATTGGATCCACTGAAGGCACGTAGAACTTGCTTCCGCTGTCCGCTGCGGAGGAGGAGGAAGGTAATCTTTGAAGACCGTCCTGACTTAAGCGAATCCTCTCGTCCTGAGACGAAATTCTCTACCTGGTCAAGGACTGAGTCTGCAAGCTCTGATCACGGCAGTCCCACCGTCAATTTGGGTTCCCTCTTCGGGCCCCAAACTGACTCGAGCCGGGACGTGGGCTCGGATGGTGGTAGCGGCGATCCTTCCCCCAGGTCGTTGTGCTGACGAATCAGCGCAATAACCTGGGCAAAGTTCCTCTGGATCTTGGGAGTTACAGCGTCCTGATGAGTAGGACCGTCCAGTCCCTCCAACAAGAGCAGCTCTCGAGACCCTCCTCCTTCAGAAGGAGGAACAGCAACAGACCCCTGACGGTCGCCTCCAGCCACTTGCGCGTACGACCTGGCTGGTCCTAAGACCATACCTGGCGCGTGCGGCATTGTGACGGGATCGTGAGCGGCGCACCTCTCACGATCACTCCTAGCTACCTAGCTCTTTCCCCCCTTCCCGGTGTACCCCGAGGAAGTTGAAGGTAGTGGAGAGGGCAGACCTGACGCTCCCCCACCCCCCCCCCGCTCGCTGGCCAGGACCAGCCCGTACGTGGGGGGCTGCAGCACCGATCGCCAAACCCGCGGTGGGGATCGATCTGCAGGCCTGGCCGTACCGCTCACCTGTGGCGAACGGCTCGACTGAACACGTCGACCCCGGTCCCGTGCGTCAGACGAGCTGCTGCTGGCCACCGTCTCCGTCCGGTCCCTGTGGGAGCGGCGGTCAGGTGATCTGCAGAGCTCGCTTTCGCGGTGAGACCGGTGAGCGTCCTCGCGGCACGTCAAACGCTGGTACCGTCGGTCGAGGGGACCTGTTCCCAGCCTCAACCCGTGGTCGGTCAGAGACCGTCACGTCAACCCGAGGTACCGGCTGTCGCTACGAGAGCGGCCGCTGCCTGGCGAGAGTCGCCTGTGCGACTTTCGACAGTCTTCTGCTCCATGCCTCGGTCATGACGTTTAGCGAACTCAGGCGTCTTGACTTTGGCCACACGTTCACTCGAAGGAGAACCGTACACTCGGAACTTCTAGCGGACCGAGGAAGCCGATCCAGGTACCCTGGCTTAGTCAGACAAAACTACTACCAAGACCAAGGCGAGGATGTACCAGCGGTAGCCAGCACACCTTGGTCCCCATCTTCTTCTTCTTCTCAGAAGAGGAGACGGGCCCCGTTCCCGAGGAACAGGAGGACCAGCAAGCATCCCCCGTCACACCGGAGTAAGATGGGCCCTTCGAAGGTCCCAAAGGAGCCTTTCTTAGGGGGGGAGGAGCAGCCTTCTTCTTCTTCGGCTTGGAAGCCTTAGGAACTCGAAGGGGGAGAGGCGGCAACAGACGACAAAGAAGACGATGAAGACGACGACGACACCGCACCTCCTCTTCTTCGTCAGCTCTCTCAGGACGGACGTCAGGTCTTCCATCCCACGGAAAAGTCAGGCCCAATTTGCCGAAGCAACACGCCCCAACTGAACCTGTCCGGAAAGACCTGAGTCCGGGGCAGCACTTCCATGACGAGACACGACGTGGGCAGGGGCAGGCATGGCAGGAGCGGCAGGAACATCAACAGCAGAACCAGCCAACAGCAGGGACCCAGCACCAGCGAGGTACCAAGCAACATCAGGTACCAGCAACAGCAGGAGCGTCACGCACAGCGCGCCTCGCAGGAGCGGCGCGAGCGGCTGGGCCAGCAACATCAGCGGCAGGTACGGCAGCATAGTTGGGCGTCACCGGCATCTCAAACTCAGCCAGCTTCATCATCGGGACAGGCGGCAGGTCCAGGGGAGAACTCTTTGGACAGCGAAAGTCGGGGGTCGGCAGCACATAGAAACCAGGTGGAGGTGGCACGCCCCTCTTTGGCACGGCAGCTATCGGCATTTGGATTGATGCTGTCGGGGTTACTGAAGCAATATGTTTCGTATAAACCACATGAGGAGGGGCGGCGTACGCTGGAGTAGACAAGGTAGTTGTCGTCGTTGTCACTACACCATGAGTAACTACTGCCGGCCCCGCCAATCGCTGAATTAAGCCCTGGATACTGGGAGCGCCCTGCAGTCCCACGACGCCCACACCTGCCCAAGGTCGTCACTCACAGAAGGCACACCTGAGGGAGGAACAGTCGGGTCAGTTAGAGGGGCACCCTCACGCCTGGGGGAGGACGAACCCCACCCAGAGCGGACGGAAGACCCCGAATACAATTGAGCATCCGGGTATCGAGCGCCCTCCTCCACACTCAACGGATCGAGTGAGGAGTAGGACTCCGAAACCCCCCCCCCGCAGGGGAAGGCGCAAACCGTGGGGGCTGAGCTGGGGGCAGGAAGGATGACGAGGTATCCGTCACCAAAGGAGTCGCTGGAGAGCTTTCCGACGACTCCTTGGTCGACCTACGCCTCTTCCTACCCTCGTACAGCACCCACTGCACCTCGGACCAATTCTCACAAACATTGCATGGATCGGCCCGGGAGCATTCTCGCCCCGGCACCAATAAACACAATTCATGTGGATCTATCTCTGGGAAAGAGCGAAATCCGCCGCATTTACGCCCCTCCAGCCCGGGACACACTCTACGGGCAACCGGTGGGCGCAGCGAAAGCTCTTCCAGATCCATTATTCACTTCACAATAATAACAATAATGAAAAATGAAAAAGAGTACTTACAATTTCATTCACAACCACTAACAAACCAGTAAGAAGAAATTGTAAAAACATCCAAAGCACACGACGAAATAGCGGGCAGAGCGATGACGAGCACGTCCTGTCACACACGGCCGAAAGCAAAAGTGATTCTTCATCGCGCGCACGATCGGAACAAGCAGTTAACTACCGTTCTCCCCTTGTTCGAAGCTTACGACCGTCCAGCTGCCGCTAGTTACCTTCCTATTGTTAAAGGACCGAGGGTTTGTATTACGTATCGGAACAAACAGTTGTTTACTCGGTGAGGAAAAGTTTTCAGATTGTTGTGATAAAAGTGCCCCAGCGTCTGTGGGTACAAGTGGTGTGCGGATTTATCACAGGAAATGGTTAGTTTATTGATACAAGCGACTCCATAAACATCGAGATGGCGTCAATCTTCTAAATACCTCGAGCTGTAAGTAAAAATGTTGAACGTGTTTTGGTGAGATTTGCACTACGTTTAAGACCGTTTTCAGTACCCTCTGTTTAAATATGAAGTATTTATGATAAAACAAAGTTTTATGAATACTTACCTGGCAGTTGTATATATATAGCTATAGTCTCCATCGGTCCAGCAGATTTTTCAAAACTCGCGGCAACCACCAAGTGGTAGGTGTTTGGTTAGGTGGTTAACAACCCTTACAGGGTGGTACTTGGAACCATTCCCATTTTCTATTCCTCAGATCATCTCTTGCCCAACCTGTCTCCTGAGGGGAGGTGGGTGGGCCTTAAAATATATATATAACTGCCAGGTAAGTATTCATAAAACTTTGTTTTATCATAAATACTTCATTTTTATGAATAGAACTTACCTGGCAGTTATATATATATATAGCTGATTCACACATTTGGAGGTGGGTGAAAGACAGCCAACATCGTTGGGAAACAACTAAAAGTTGTAGGTAATAACCTTGATTCCTTACCTGCTAAGGTAGCTGACTTCAAAGGTTCCTGCCTCTTGAGTCGCTTTCCCTTAGGAGCGCCAGCCAGGATGAGACCTGTTATGCTGAAACTACTCAATCGAGTCTGTCAAACGGGGGCAGACCAACAACGTGACTAGACTTCTGCACTACCTATTCCCTTTCAATTATCTGCAACCTTACTCAACCCAACCACCTAACCTTGCAGACTAGATATCTACCTATCTAGCTAGACTGAGGGTGCTGACCCAACCAGACCACTCCTCAGACAACCATAAAAACACAAACCTCAAATAAAAGGTATATCATACTAAAAATGATATTGTTATGATACAATAAAGTTTCATACATACTTACCTGGCAGATATATACATAGCTAAGACTCCGTCGTCCCCGACAGAAATTCAAATTTCGCGGCACACGCTGCAGGTAGGTCAGGTGATCTACCGTCCTGCCCTGGGTGGCAGGATTAGGAACCATTCCTGTTTTCTATCATATTTTTTCTCTTCCACCTGTCTCCTTGCGGGGAGGCTGGGTGGGCCCTAATCGTATATATCTGCCAGGTAAGTATGTATGAAACTTTATTGTATCATAACAATATCATTTTCATACAATCAACTTACCTGTCAGATATATACATAGCTGATTGGCACCCTTCGGTGGAGGGTAAGAGACAGCTACTATATGGAATAGACAGGTAAACAACATATGTTGTAGGTATAAATAAAACCTTGGTTCTACCTGATAGGTGGTAGACTTCGTGGGTGTTTGCCCAGTAGTCTGCATCACTCAAGAAACTTTAGCGAGATATGTGATCTATGGCCAAGAGTTCTTGTGGGTCTGCCGAAGGGGTCTTATCCACTTACTCGGCAGAGCCTGAAAGGACTTTGTCAATGGGTGCTGATCCACTTATATGACAATACACCTTATGAAGGAGCGCAACACCGATCCCGATCACCTGATCCTAACACGAGGGTTCGCGCTCAAATTGGAAAGAGTTATCCCCACACTCCTTTCAAAAAAACCCCAATAATTTCACTAAGTTAAAAAACTTTAACTCAAAGTTAAGGATCAGTGTCGGCTCCTTATCCCAGTAACGTATCCGCAGAAACGTATAAACCAAAAGAGAAGGATCTCTCGTAGGTTAACTTGACATCCTTTGTGTAATGAGAAGTCAACACAGAGTTGCCTCTACCGTACAACACAGCTAATATGTCTTATATGACATATTGTTATGTAAAGAACAAGAACTTGTAAAAGCGCGCACTTCCTGCGCTTTTAATTCTCAGCTGTTTGAAGGAATCAAGTCACTAATGAAGTGCTTAGGAGATCTCCATGTTTCAAAGAAGACCAGGGCTTTCTTGAAATGGATCTCACCCGACTGAAGCCTGAAGCCTGGCAGGAACCTCGCGCCTGGCTGGTGCTTCGCTCTTGGTTGGCGCCTAGCGCTTGTCTGGTACCTTTCGCTTGACTGGCGCCTCGCATCTGGATGACGCTTCGCGTCTTAGCTGGAGATTCGCGCCTAGAGCCTGGCTTGCGCCTGGCTGGCTGCTCGCGCCTGGGCTGGCGCTTTGTGCCTGCCTGGCGCCTCGCGCCTGCCTGGAACTTCGTGCCTGGCTGGCGGTCTAGCTCCCGGTTGGAGTGGCGCCTTGCGCCTGCTGGAGCTTCGCGGCTGGCTGGCCACCTCGCGCCTGGCTGGCAGGTCTCGCGCCAGGTTGGCGCTTTGTGGCCTGCCTGGCGCCTCGCGCCTGGCTGGCGTCTCGCGCCAGGTTGGCGCTTTGTGCCTGCCCTGGCGCCTGCGCCTGCTGGAGCTTCGCGCCTGGCTGGCGTCTCGCGCCCGTTGGGGGGAGTGGCGCCTTGCGCCTGCCTGGAGCTTCGCCGCTGGCTGGTACCTCGCGCCTGCCTGGCGCCTCGCTCCTGCCTGGCGCCTCGCGCCTGGGTGGCTCCTCCCCACTTGCCGGAGCTTCGAGCTTGGTAGAGTCTCGAGGATGTCTGGCAATGTCCACATCGGACACTCTTATCTGTCCTATATGTTCGCATCTAGCGCATCTGTGTCAGGTTGTAGGCCCGGTCTTTCTCCTCATCAGACAATGACAGTGTTCTTGGGGCTGTCTGCAGGTTTCTTCTTCCTTACTGACTGTGTCAGAAGGTCTTTGAGTCGCCTTCTCAGTTAATGAACGAGAAATGTCCTTCACTACTGAGAAGGGAACAAAAAGTCAGACAAAGGCGAGTACAGAAGCGCTGCCCTCTGAGCGTGGGAGACCGCTTTGGTTAAAAAGACACTATATACTGTCCTCTTTTTAATAAGACCTGCTCCAAACAAAGAGGAGATCTCAACCGAGCCATCCTGAACCGCTTTGTCTATACAAGACAAAATACACAGAAGGACTTCTGGTTCGAGTCCTTCAGAATCATGGGCTTTCTTGGACATCACCCCAAGGGACCAATCTAAGAAGTTGAAAACTTCCAATACATGAAAGAGTCCCTTGAGGAGATGGTCCAGTTCTGAAATGCCCCAAGTTATACGGGCAGAGTTCAAACCTTGTCTACGTGAAGCGTCAACTAAGGTCGAAAAGTCCGCTTCTGACGTAGACGGAAGAGAAATACCCATATTCTCTCCCGTCTGATATCAAATGCCTCTTTTACCAGCTAGTCTCGCTGGAGGCATGCAGAAGACCGTTCTAACTAACTCCTTCTTCAACTTCATCCAAGAGTCTAAAGACTGAAGAGCCCTCTTCATCGAAATGGCGGGCTTCATTCTAAGAAAAAAACGAAGATTTCTTCGTCTTGCACTCGAGAAAAGAGCGCGCGGAGAAGGAGGAGAGGCAGGAGTCAAGTCGTCTCCATACTCCTCTAGAAGCAAGGTTGTCAAAACATTATAGTTCGACAGTCCTTCTCTTCCTTGATACTCCTCCTCCGAGTTTACTTCTAACTCGGGGTCTAGATGAGTCTCCGCTGCTAATTCAGTACGTCTTTCCTCTGGAGGAGACAAACTCCTAATAGGAGAGGGGCTAAGGGAATGATATTCCTTCCTCTTCCCCGCTTTAATAGTCCTGGAAGGCGCCAACAGCCCAGGCTTCTCTCCATAAATGGATGACGCTTCCCGCTTGGATGACGCTTCTAGTCAGCCAAGCGTCCTGGCTGACGCCTCCCGTGTGTGTGGCTGCTGACGTCTGGATGACCCCCCCCGGCCTCGCGCCTGGAAGACGCTTCGCTCTCAAAAGGCGTCCTAACTGGCGCCAAAATTTTGGTTGGAGCCTCGCGTCTAAAAGCAGCTTTAAATGACTATTCATGTCTTGACGACGTCTCACGTCTCTCTGGCGTTACGTGTCTTCCGTAAGATTCTCCCGATCTCGCTCTCGAAACCGAAGCCTCTGCGATATGTTTGGAAGCTTCACGTCTGCATGACGCCTCTCGCTTCGCAGGGGAGAGAGGACGAGACTTCTTGATTGGAAGCGCAACGTCCTTCCTACGAGGCGCTAACACTCCCACCAAAGAGGCCAGTTGCTCTTGTACTGGCAAGATAATCTTCCTTGAAGCTTTTCCCACGTCATCTTCAATCGGGGGAGAAGTAGGAAAAGGAAGCAGTCTATAGGAAGCCTGTTCGTCTTCTCAACTCTTTCCAATAAATGTTAAACATGTTAACAGTTATTATCGTCGATCGAGAAGGATCTCTTTGTTAACGCGAATAGGAGCGAAAAAAGAGATTCTCGATGCTCTATGCGATATGAGTGTCTCGTGGAAATGGCCTAAGTGATTACATGGGTAACGAAATCAGGAACGAATCTTGCCGTTACCGAGCTCGGTGTCCGAGAGTCTACTGGACTCCTAGGTTAAATCAATCTCGCGTAAAACGAGAAAATCTTGGATGGTGCTCTTGGCTCACTGCGCCAGGCTGGCGCTTCTGGCGCAAATTTTGCGCCAGGTTGGCGCTTCTGGAGCATTGCGCCAGGTTGGTACTTCTGGCGCGTTGCGCCAGACTGGCGCTTTCTTCTAATTCTTTTTATGTTATGTGCCAGAACACCTGTGCCTTTATGGTACCCGACATCCTTTCACATGTTAATTCCGTTCTTAGGAGGAAAAACTTTATATACGTAGTATAATCCATTCAGGGAAACAAGTTCTGCCCCAAAGAAAATGTTTCCCATCCGACTCATCCATCTTCTTCTGAGCAGGTACTCTAATAAGCTATGCTTTCGTAAGCCTGAGAGCATTACATAATATAATGTTCTGCTGCGATAGAATCCTTTAATAATGTTACCTACGGTAAACAGCATTGAAAGGTTGTACTATCTCTCTTATTGAAAGCTTCTTAGCAAAAGGCATACAATATTTATTTATGTAAGCTTAACTTATCCCCTCAATCCGAGGTTAGACCGCGATTTGTAGGGGAGAGATACGGAAAGTTATTCCATCCCGCAGGAGAGAGAGATTCGCCCGACCGCTCATGACTGACACCTACATGGTACTGACAGTAACTGGCGTAGGCGTACTGCGTTGGTCTCAGGCTCTCAGCGAAAGCAGTCCCCGCTTACTCTTCCAGAGTTGCCAGCTACTCCAATTAATAAAGGAATTTAATAAAACTTATCGAACTTCAGGAAGTTCTTATTAAAGCATATTTAAGCGAAACAAGACTTCGATAAATCTAGAAGCTAAGTAGGTGTAGTCTTAACAATCCCTTTAAGCGTAGTCCTTCCTAGGAAAGACGTAGAAGGATACTTGTAATTGAGTTGCACAGAAAAGAAGTAACTACGGTATGTGTTTATGATTTGACCGTATCGTATTCTCATACAGCAGAAACTCTACTACCTTCTACTATCTTCGTTCTTTTCGTTAATAGAACGATAGAAAGAGTATATATATATATGTATCCTTAAGGAACGAAGGTTAATCAAGGAACTCTTTTTAATTAAAATCTTCGTGATTTCTACATAAATCGCGGAAGAGACAGAATTCCTGTTCATCACTAGGGTTTACGGAAGGATATTTTCTATCCGCCATCATACCCAAACATCGATGAGATCTTATTAAGAAAAACTCCCAAAGCTCTTGCCTCCTCAAAACGAGGGAAGAGCATGGAAGAAGGAGAGAGTCCGCATTGAGAGGAACTGCCTAACAAAGGAGTCTTCTGAATAATGAAAAGGGGCTTCTCTTAGTATCAGAATCCTTCTGACAAAAGCAACGGCCGCCTGTGCGACATCTTGCACATTTGCCAGGGGAAAGTTGTTCAAGTTAAAAATTCAAAGAGGAGTCTCGCGACTGACCTCTCTCTCTAATGAAGATTTTTTGAAATCTTCTGACGCCTGGCGTCTGGATCCTTGCGCCTAGCGCCTGGCGTCTGGATAGTTCCGCGCGCCTGGAATGTTCCGCACGCTAGAAAGGAGACTCGCTCCTGGAACGTTCCGCTTGCGTGGAAGGTCCCGTGCGCCCTAATAGATCCGAGCTCTAGTCTTGTTATACGAGCCTCTTGCCAGAAAACGTTCAATGGAAGCATCCTACTGATTGCCATTCTACTATAAGGCTCCTTAGTTAAACCGTCTGTTTTCTCTTTGAAGGCGCCTTGCGCCAAGAAAAAGTTCTGGAACGCGGCTCGCACTCAGTTGCTGGAACGCGGCTCGCGTTTATCTGTATGAACGAGGCTCGCGCTAGTCTGTTGGAACGCGGCTCGCGCTAGACTGTTGGAACGCGGCTCGCTGCTGGCTGTTGGAACGCGGCTCGCTGCTGGCTGTTGGAACGTGGCTCGCGCTAGCTTGCTGGCTGGCTCTCAGCCTCTCGCTCAGTGAGTCAGTGTTCTCTTATTCAGAGAACGAGCCAGATCGTCCGAACTTCTAACATGTACATTCTTCGTCTTTTCGGATGTAAGATGAAGAAACGGAAGAACAGACGCACTTTTTAAAGGCTGCCTTTGCAATGGCTATCCCTGGCAGTCTGGGACGTTTTACAGATCCTGCCGAGGGAACGCCCGATCGGTGGGGATTCTCCATAACCTCCGTAAGGCTTTCGACTTCCTTCTCCTCTGGGCTTGTGAGTTTGGAAGAGGTCTAGGCCTGAGAGCGAGACAGAGCCGATCGAACCCCCCCGCCCCCACCCTCTACTAATTAGGACGCCTTTCCAATGGCGAACTTGGCAGTCTGGGACGTTCTACAGATCCTGCCGAGGGGGGGACGCCTGATCGGTGGGGATTCTCCATAACCTCCGTAAGGCTTTCGACTTTCCTTCTCCTCTGGGTATGTGAGCTTGGAAGAGGTCTAGGCCTGGGAGCGAAACAGAGCCGAACAGAACGCACCCTCCACTGCACTAACAGTAAAATCACTTCTTACCTTTCAATAGCTCGTATTTTGAGCTACATTCCTTTGTCTTCAAATTGCAATATGAATTTGAAGATTCTGTGAAGTAAGAAGGAGATGAGGATACCACACTACTAGTAATGTTAATGCTCTAACTGCTCGTTAGTACGAGAGCTATATAAACTTCTAAAGGAAGCGTAACTATTCTTTCCTTACATCGTCAAGAAGGAAGTTAGCTCAATCAATTCTAACATTTACTACACGTTATTATTTTTCCTTCTTGCAAACTATGTGATTGTCTACCGAAAAGTTCGGTAGACAAGTAAACAATTCTTCGAAATTTTCGAAGCCAAAGTTATCAAAACAAATTAATATGCGTATGCCGAACCAAAGATCCAGTACTTCCCTGCAAAAGATAGCCCAGAAGATCGATGGCGATGAAATCCAAAAATCAAGTCAGGAGGAACTGCAAACGTTGTTTACATTCCAAGCGACAGAAAAAATATGATAGAAAACAGGAATGGTTCCTAATCCTGCCACCCAGGGCAGGACGGTAGATCACCTGACCTACCTGCAGCGTGTGCCGCGAAATTTGAATTTCTGTCGGGGACGACGGAGTCTTAGCTATGTATATATCTGACAGGTAAGTTGATTGTATGAAAGTTAAGGTTGAGGGGAGGTAGTAACTCCTTTGCCCAATAACGAAGACGTAGCTACGTATGGGCCCAGAGAGTAGCACTTCTCGTAATCTACTCTTACCTCTCTGAGGTAATGAGAAGCGAAAACAGAGTTGCTCCTCCAAAACGTCGAGTCCATAATTTGTCTAACTGACATATTCTTCTGATATGCCAATGACGTTGAAATCGCCCTCACTTCGTGGGCCTTCACTTTTAAGAGACCGAAGTTCTCCTCCTCACATAAGAGATGAGCTTCTCTAATTGTCTCCCTCAAGAAGAATGACTATGCATTCTTCGAGAGGGGCCTTTGAGGATCCTTAACGGAACACCATAATGCCACTGGATGATCCTCTTAAATTTTTTGTTCGTGACAAATATGCCCTGAGAGCTCTAACTGGGCAGAGGAGTCTCTCCTCCTCTTGACCCACTAAGTTTGTGAGGTTAGGGACCTCAAACGTCCTCAGCCAGGGTTTGGATGGGTTCTCATTCTTAACGAGGAAGTCGAGCCTTAAAGAACAAACTGCTCCGTCTTGACTGAAGCCTACCTGCTTCTCCATCGCTTGAATCTCGCTGACCCTTTTTGCTGTGGCGAGAGCCATCAGAAATAAAGTTTTCTTAGTTAAATCTCTAAGGGTCGCTTGCGAGATGGGTTCGAACTTCCTGCCGCATAAAAATTTCAAAACCACATCCAAATTCCAAGCCGGGGGTTTTATTGTGTGCTTAGTCGTTTCAAACGACTTCAAGAGATCCTTCAAGTCCGTATTTTGAGATAACTCCATGCCTCTATGCCTAAATACTGCTGAAAGCATGCTTCTATATCCTTTTATAGTGGATACGGCCAGCTTAGATTCTTGTCTGAGGAACAGCAGAAAATCAGCATCTGGCTCACAGAGTAGTGGTTGAGGACACTTTGTTTTCGTTTACACCAAGATCGAACACCTCCCACTTCGATTGGTAGACTCTCTGAGAAGATACCCTCCTCGCTCTTGCGATTGCTCTTGCAGCTTGCGCAGAAAAGCCTCTCGCTCTGACAAGCTTCTCGATAGTCTGAATGCAGTCAGTTGTAGAGCAAGGGGGTTTTGATGATACCTCTCGAAGTGGGGCTGTCTGAGAAGCTTTGGACTTGGAGGAAGGCTTCTTGGAAAGTCCACTAGCATCTCCACTATCTCTGTGAACCACTCTCTTGCTGGCCAGAATGGAGCTATCAGGGTCATTCTTCTGTCTCGAGAAGGGCGAATTTCTTGTATGACCAGATTGATGATCATTGAACGGGGATAAACGGCATAAGTGTCTATCCCTGTCCAAGTCCATCAAGAAAGCATCCACTGCTATTGCTTCCTTGTCCAGAACCAAGGAGCAGTAGTTGGGGATTCTCTTGTTCTTGTTGGAGGCGAAGAGATCTACTTATCGATGGCCTCCCCCATAACTTCCACAGTTCCTGGCAAACCTGAAGATCGAGGGTCCACTCTGTTGGAAGAACTTGCCCTTTTCTGCTGAGCATGTCTGCCCTCACATTCTTCTGTCCCTTTACAAATCTCGTTAACAGATTTATTCCATTCTCCTTTGCCCATAGAAGGAGTTCCTTTGCTGCTTCGTATAGGGACAGAGAATGAGTTCCTCCTTGCTTTCTTATGTACGCCAGGGCTGTGGTGTTGTCCGAGTTGACCTCTACTACCTTCCCCGAGACCACTTCTTTGAAGGCTTTTAAACCTAACAGAATGGCCATTAATTCTTTCTTGTTGATGTGCCATCCTTTCTGCTTGCCACTTCCCAAGAGCCCGATGCTTCCTTGTTCCCCAGTGTTGCTCCCCAACCTGACTCTGAAGCGTCTGAGAACAACACTAGGTCTGGGTTCTTCTTGAATAGGGATATTCCTTCCCTCAATTTTGCGGGATCCAGCCACCAACTCAACTGTCTTTTGACGTTTGCTGGAATGGGAAATGAAAATGAGTCCTCCTGATTCTTCCTGTCCCAGACTCTTGAGAGGAAGTGTTGCAACGGTCTGAGGTGCAACCTTCCCAGGGAGACAAACTGCTCGAGCGAGGAGAGGGTGCCCAGCAAACTCATCCAATCCCTCGCCAAGCACTTCTCTCTCCCTAGGAATTGCAGCACTTTTTCGAGGCACTTGTTCTGCCTCTCTTGAGAAGGAAAAGCCCGAAAAAGAGCTGAGTCCAGAACTATCCCCAAATAGAGAATAGTCTGACTCGGTTCCATCTGGGACTTCTCTTTGTTTATGATAAGACCCAGTTCTTGGGTCATGAGAAACGTCTTGTGCAAGTCCTCCAGACACTTGCTCTTCGATCGAGATCTTATCAGCCAGTCGTCCAGGTATAGTGATACTCTTATCCCTTCTTGATGAAGCCAAGCAGCCACGTTCGACATTACCCTTGTGAAGACTTGAGGGGCTGTACTGAGGCCGAAACATAGGGCTCTGAACTGGAAACACCTGTCCTGAATCACGAATCTTAGAAATTTTCTTGAATTCGGGTGGATGGGGATATGAAAATAGGCGTCTTGCAAGTCCAGAGACACCATCCAGTCCCCTGGAAGGACTGCTGCCAGCACCGACTGAGTCGTCTCCATAGTAAATTTGGTCTTCTCTACAAAGACGTTCAGTGCGCCGACATCTAGTACGGGTCTCCATCCCCCCGAATTCTTGGGTACTAGAAACAGGTGATTGTAAAAGCCTGGGGATTCTAGTTCCAGAACAGGTTCTATGGCTCCCTTTCCCAGCATCTGGTCTACTAGATCTAGGAGCCCCGCTTGTTTCGTGGCGTCCGAGTATTGAGCCACTAAGGCCCTTGGTGTTCTCGAAAGAGGTGGCTTTTTCAAGAAAGGGATCTTGTAACCCTCCCTGATGACTGAGAGAGACCAGGTGTCTGCCCCCTTTTCTTCCAGGCCTGCCAAAAAAAAGTTATGACAGCCTTGCTCCTACTGCTGTCAGGAGGACCTGTGACTCATTTTCTAGCACGGGATCTAAACAATCTCCTGCTTGTTCTTGCGCCTGTCTCTTGTCTTCTACCTCTGAAGTCTGTCCTGGTCGGAGCCCTACCTCAAAAGGCTGTAAGACCTTCTTTTCCTCCTTCTTTGCCAAAGCCTGAGTCCCCGGTAGGCCCTTCCTTATGGAGCGAGTCAGAAGGTCCTGAGTGGCTTTCTGCGTTAGCGAATGGGTAATATCCCTGACCAGAGATTGAGGAAAAAGGTGTTCCGAGAGAGGAGCGTAAAGAAGTTCCGCCTTCTGAGCGATCGTAACTCCTTTGGTCGCGAAGGAGCACAACAGCGCCCTCTTCTTCAAAATCCCCGCTGTAAACAGGGAAGCCATCTCGTTTGCTCCATCCCTCAACGCTTTGTCCATACAGGCCATAATACTAGTCAAATCCTCCATTCCTGTGGCCTGTATGGGTTCTGCTTTCCTGGCTAGAGCCCCAAGGGCCCAGTCCAAAAAGCTGAATACCTCGAAAGAACGAAATATTCCTTTAATGAGGTGATCTAACTCCGTCATGGACCACATCACTTTAGCCGAATTGAGAGCATGTCTCCTGGAAGAGTCAACAATCCCGGAGAAGTCCCCCTGGGAGGAGGCAGGTACTCCCAGGCCAAGAGCTTCTCCAGTCTCGTACCACATTCCCGCCTTAGACGCCAGCTTTATCGGAGGAAAAGAAAAGGTAGTCTTCACTGCTTGTCTCTTTTCTTTTAGCCAGTCTCCGATTCTAGCCATCGACTTCTTAGCCGAAATCGACAACTTCATCTTGATGAAGGACGACTGTTTCTGTGACTTTTTTCTCACAAACTGCGACTGAGGAGAACGGGGAGAGCTTGCTGGTTTAAACAAACTCCTCTCCATACAATTCAAGTAGGGAGCGAGAAAGCACTTTATAATCCGCAGCCGCATTAGAAGGTTTATCCTCATCTTTCGATATTTCTTCTAACTCTAGACTTCCTTCCATCTCTTTATCCCTGTGGGTAGAAGGAACTAGTTCTGAAGCTCTATGTTTATCCAAATTGCAGTGTGTACCTTCATCAAACTCTTCCCGATGAACAACTGCGTCCGAGGAAAATTTCCGATCGTCGGAAGTATCCTGTCGTCGTGAACTGCAAGCGTCCTTACGTGAAGAAGTCAAACTGTCCTGGCGCCGAGAGGTAGGTAAATCCTGAGGCTGATCACTAGCTGCGTCCTTATATCGAGCGCTAGACGTGTCTCGATGTCGGGAGGTGGATGCGTCCTTCCGTCGAGAGCAGGATGCGTCCTGCCGAAGAGCACTGTTAGTTTGCTTTCGCCGAGAGAAAAAAGCGTCCTGACGCTGCGGGCTGGATGCGTCCTGTGCGCGAGCGCTGAATGCGTCTTGTCCGCGAGCGCTGCATACGTCCTAGCATCCCACTTTGAAGTCGTCTCGTTGAGCGAACGACTGTCGGGAACGCGAACCGACGTTCTCCCTGAGAGGAGACCTGAAGGTGTCGTCGTGCCGAGCAACCAAGTCCGTATCTCTGCGTCTAGAAGATGGAGAAGAGAGGCGACGAGAACTAGGCCTAACCTGGCGTCGCGACTCGGGAGAAGTAGCTTGAACGGAGCCAGATCCCTCACAGTGCCGAGAGACGGAAGGTTTAGCGAGAGGAGAGAGCCGTAACTTTCTTACATCGCGCGAACGGTGCTGATCAACATCCTGACGAGTTGCGGAACCCCGCTCCTTCTTACGAGCTGTCGAAAACTCTACCGGAGTTTCCTCCCTTGATCTCTTCACCGGTAGCTTGTCGTCCTTACGTCTAGCCGACTGGGGAGGAGGACGGCTAAAGGCTTCCACTAGCAAAGTCAGTTGCTCCTGCATGACAGTCATGAAAGATCTCGCTACCGCTGCTGGGTCCTGCGGTTTCGAAGGGGACAGGTGTCAAGAAATACTGGAAGACGGAGACGGTTCTCTAGATCGTTCCTCATAATCCGAAGGAAAAGGAGATCTCTCTTGCCTCCATGCGTCCTGCGGAGAATCATCCTCTCTAGATCTCGCCTTTTTCACAGGAGAGGCGTCTAAGTCGTCTGATCAGGACGCTGCTTCCAACTCCTCTTGAGCGGTCTCAACTCCTCATACTGCCATCTGCGTCGAGGCAAGGGGCTCGGCGAAGACGCTACCACTTCCGACACGCCTTTTCTGTGGCGGTCATAAGCAGCCTGGGAAAACGCAACAGGACTGCTTGAGGTGACGGCTGACCGAGGATCAGTTCCTCTCACCCCCTTACGGTCATCGACGTACCTTCTCCCCTGGTCCTGGGAGCTTGGTAGAGGTCTAGACCTAGGGGCATGACAGGATCGATCAGTCGCCACCTCCACTGCACTTTCACAAGCACTATCACCAATTTCACCTTCACTCTTACCTTGTTTAAAGGCTGCAAGTTGATCCTTGAGGACTTGCATCTCAGCCGCCACCTTGACAAACTGAGGGTTATCCAAAGCAGCTACAGGTTCTGTTACAGGAGAAGGAGTTAGCTACTACCTCAGGAACAGGTTCAACTACTACAGGGGTTGAGGGAACAGAAAGGTCTACACTTACATCACTTCCAGACCTAGATTTAGATTTAGAAGCCCTCCTGACTTTATCTAACTCCAATCTACGCACGTAGCGTTTTATATCTAACCATTGTTTTTCATCCAAAACCTCGCATTCTTTACATCTTTTATCCAATACACATTCAAAACCCCTACACCCCAAACAAACAGTGTGAGGATCCACCGAAGCCTTCGGCAATCTCACTTTACACTCCTCATTCACACACACTCGAAACTGTTTCTGAGACATCGCAAATCAAAGAACAATCAAAAGAATAATCATAAACACAAGCCAAAAAGCGATTGCCATCCACAGAATACGTCACCAATTCGTAGAAATACAGCGACACAGGGAAGCGAGTGAAAAACCCGACGGCGGACTAGCAACGATGTTGACAGTCCAACCGGCAGAGATGATCTGAGGAATAGAAAATGGGAATGGTTCCAAGTACCACCCTGTAAGGGTTGTTAACCACCTAACCAAACACCTACCACTCGGCGGTTGCCGCGAGTTTTGAAAAATCTGCCGGACCGATGGAGACTATAGCTATTTATATATATAACTGCCAGGTAAGTTCTATTCATAAAACTTAAAATTTGGCCTTAATTTCGGTAGATCTAGGGTACTTATCCGCGGCGGCCTAGACTATGGCAGTTGCGGTTTTTCTATGCAGTTTTACCTACTGAACAAGAATTTTAAGTAATATCTATTCGGACGACTGTAATTAACCCCCCAGGGGCCAGTACTAAACACGGCGAAATACATTGGACGGCCCCCAATCCCTAGGGGATGTCTTATCCGCGGTTACGTTCCTAGAAGTCCGGGCGGACTGCTTCTATAGAAATACCTTAATTTCTAACTTTGGAGAAAATACTTACTTCGAAAGGAGAGTAGAGGTCTTTAGCTCCGTTTCTCACCAACAACAAGTCGCGACTGATGCCCATCTCCGATGTCAGGACGCATTATAATGTACTTTTTTGGGATTGTCCAAGCTGATCGAACATGGTCCACTCTGGACCCTACGGTTTTTTACCCTAGCCTACTTTGATCTGTGCATGGCAAACATTTTTTCTAAGTTTTCTAGACAATTTCAAAAATCCGATCTAGCCCTAGTATATTTCAGCACTAATTCGTTTTCGGTACTTTTCTCACACCAAGTACTCTGTGCTCTATATGAGAGAGATTTGGAACCTTGACATCGGACCGGGAACGAACTTACACCATCATTCAGAATCCGTGCCAACAGGGAAGCCTTTAAGTTCAGCCTAGAATACCTTCATCCCTTCACTGGAACTTAAAAATTCAAGGTAAAATTACAGTTTCAACCATTATGGGAAAACTGGAATAAAAATATATTTGTTGCATCAGAAATAATGTAGTTCCAACGGATTTCACATTTATTTTGACTGCAAACCATCCGATTTAGAGATTTACTATGTAATTGGAGTTAAAAAAAAAAAGTGTTTTTCCAGAAAAAGGTAAATGTCCAGGAGAAGGCCGCACCCGTTTTTCAAGTATTAACGACGAAAAACGGCAAAAAACGACCAGATTGGTGTTGCACATCGCATAGAAACATGAGGAAATGAATAAAAAAGTAACTAGGGGGAAACATCAGTACAGGCCAACCCTCATCACGGTAGACGGGTCTTATTCACTCGATATTTAATTGGTGAAACATGAATACAATTGCAACTCTAAGCATACCATTTAAAAGACTGAAGTTTCGTCAACATATTGTGATATATGAAAGCCCCATACGAACTAAAATAAGCATGTGAGCTCTTCGTAAAATATGTTTTCAAGGCAGTTTTGAAATCCAATATGGCGGCTACGTTTTTCATGGACGGTTCTCATCGTGACGGACACCATCTTTCCCCAGCCTTCCCAGCACTCATTTGAACAATGTTAGCGTATGTATGTAACGTTTATTGATCTTACTCAAGATTGCAGTTGTAATCAGCACAATAAAACAACATTTTGTTGCTATATTAGTGAAAGTATGAAAACTTGTTATTCCCGGGGTTATGGTTGGAACTGAATTCATTCTTACCTTGTAATCGGCGGTTTTTATCCTTACTGCCATCACAACTGAAACTCCACAGTGCTTATTTGATTGTTATTATACACATTTTGGTCTCGGTTCACTCCACATTGCACTTTAAACCCGTTGCTGTTCCTGTTTCTAAGCGCGCGCGCCATAAACACAATTACAAACAGCAGACGACGACAGACGACGAACTGCAAAGTTTTATTCCCTAAACTGTTTACTTTACTCGTTATTTAGTTTAAATTTACATTGTTATTTAAAAATTTTGATTTAATTCATGATATTATCCTTTTTTGCAACCAAATTACCCCGAAAAATTACAGATATTTCTAACGCAGATAAAAATCAAATGTTTTCTAACGTTTTCGTACTCTGGCTGCCGAAAACCATAGAGAACGAATCGAAAAGTGCATAGAGGAACGACTACGTTTTTTTTTTTTTTTTTTTTTTGCTTTTTTGTTTTTGCTAGCACTTTCATTGATTTCAGTCTTTATTAGTATTTTGAATTTCTTAAATAATCGTATGCCAGAAATAAATGTAACCTTTAATGTTTGCATGCTTTAATGTTTGCATGCTAAGAATGGCAAATCATCGTTGCCACATTAGTGGAGGCTTCACACATACGCCGTTCCATTATCCTGTTAAGCGTCCGCCCCCTGATGAGCTCGCTGCTAACGTACCGTCACGCTTTTTTTGTAATCAGCGATCATAGCACTGATGATAGTTTTTCAAAGTTATATTGATTTTTATGCTTGTTATTCATACTGTAATTAACTGTAGGAAATTCTCTCTCTCTCTCTCTCTCTCTCTCTCTCTCTCTCTCTCTCTCTCTCTTCTCTCTCTCTCGGAGTCCAGTCACTCGGCAAAGAAAAGTCATCTTCACTCCGCAATTGGAAGAAAAGTTTGTATCATCACTGGAGGATTCAGAAACTAGAGCTCTCAATCATCAAATAGGTTATCAATATCACACTCCTCATCTAGTATGTGATTTGATCTCACCTAAAGAAATATGCCTCCTCTTTGGTGGGACATTCATTGTGAAAGACGCGAAATCCTATTTGTCTCGATAAACGCCCGAAGCGTATTGAAAGAAAACCAACAGGGACAGGCAGTTTTCTAGCATAAGCGACCACCAGGAAGAGTTGCCAGGCTGGAAATAAGTTTCCCATGTGCTGAGAGTGTTACCAAATGATGTTCCTACACTTTCTATCAAGTAACGTATTATTACGGGGCTGACGGCTTGACAAGCCACAGTTAAAGTCTTGAACGTAATATCCCGTTGAAGGCGCTACCGAGTAGATCGCGGTAAACGTATTATTACGTGGGTGACGCTTACAGGTTATAACTGTTTCCATGAATTCTAGTTGTCATAGTAATGCAATAATGATAAAATTGCTTTAATATTTATGTATATAATACTTCCAATACATAGCCTAATTTCCCACCAATTTCACGTTTTGTGTGTAGTCTTATACCCAGTTTGGAGGGTCAACACATACCGAATGGCAACAGAGAGAGAGAGAGAGAGAGAGAGAGAGAGAGAGAGAGAGAGAGAGAGAGAGAGAGAGAAGAAAGGAAGGCGGAGGAACGAAGAAGAAAAGGGATGGCGGTGGAGGGGGGGGGGGGGGGTTGGGGAGAGGGTAGGTGGAGATACGCGTGTTCGTATCCATTTCTGCATAATGGAGTTTTTTGTCTCTTGGTACAAGGACAAGTGTCGTTATTCTTTACGATTAGTGATTCACGATACCCTTATAAATTACGGCACTGGGTGTAATGCACTATAGCAAAATCTCGTTCTGTTAAGATGTTCGTTACAGAAACCCGGTAGGGTATTTGCCCAAAACCTGCTTGGCACTGTCTCTGAAACCCATAGTAGAACATGCTGCTTAGTTGTCAATCAAGTTTTTATAACCAAGTATTTTTTTTACAAGCTAGCTATTGAATAAATTTGTATTTTTCTCAGTCAAAACATATGCCCCTCAATGCTAACTTTTCTCTTTTTAACGACTTTCTGGTCATTGCAAATTCGCCCCATAATTTCTTATGGTGCGAAAACAGACAAGAGGCCCATGGACCGAAAACGATTGCGTCACACTACGGCGATAATCCAGCAGTAAAACATCTTCATATATCCAAAAAGTAAATAATAAAGATATATATGCGCATTACGATTATAACAATTACATGTATAGCTGATAACAATCTGCATGAATAACTGGTAAACTGTTCTGCAATGACAGTTGAGTATAGCAATTATTTACAATAGGTACGAAAGTCAAGATGTCGTGACGTCATAATACAGAACTTGAAAGAACGTTCTAATTCAGAAAAATAATTACTTAAATTTGAGTCAGAGTCGAGTTACTTTTTCAATTAACGAATATTTTCAAATTATCATCATAAATATGTAAAATATTGATGTTTTACTACTTATTTAAAAATTAGCCAAGAGCACGCTTCTCGTCATCTTCTACCCCAACAGCTGATTACGCCTGGCTTGTTGTTGATGAGAAATCGTGTTTCGATTGTTGTGATAAAGTGCTCCAGCGTCTGTGGGTAAAAGTGGGTGTGCGGATTTAGCACAGGAAATGGTTAGTTTATTGACACAAGCTACTCCGTAAACATCGAGATGGCGTCAATCTTCTAAATACCTCGAGTTGTAAGTAAAAATGTTGAACGCGTTTTGGTGAGATTTGCACTACGTTTGAGACCGTTTTCAGTACCCTCTGTTTAAATCTTAAAATTTGGCCTTAATTTCTAACTTTGGAGAAAATACTTACTTCGAAAGGAGAGTAGAGGTCTTTAGCTCCGTTTCTCACCAACAACAAGTCGCGACTGATGCCCATCTCGGGTGTCAGGACGCGTTATAATGTACTTTTTCGGAGGGTGGCTTGCATTGATGGTAGGTGGCCTGCTTGGCCTGCTGTGATGATCTACCCTACTAAGAGTCACTCTTACACACAAAATCTAAGTATAAACCTACTACTTCAATTATGGGGGATCCCAGTGGGAAGCGGGGTTTTTGGGTGGGGGGAGGAGGAGAAAAGTGATTTTCGGGGCACTACCGAACCTAATACAACCACCTAACCTTACCTAGGGCCCTGTATCCCTACCTAGGCCTGGCGAGGGGGCTCCGCCCCCTTGCGACCCCCCCTTAAGGCCACAGTGATTTCGGGGCACTACCGAACCTAATACAACCACCTAACCTTACCTGTACCCCTACCTAGGCCTAGCGAGGGGCTCCGCCCCCTTACGACCCCCCTTAAGGCCACAGTGATTTCGGGGCACTACCGAACCTAATACAACCACCTAACCTTACCTAGGGCCCTGTATCCCTACCTAGGCCTAGCGGGGGGCTCCGCCCCCCCTGCGACCCCCCCCTTAGGCCACTACCTAATATCAATCAACCAAATCCAAAGTGATGGTACTGCTGTATACATCGTTTATACTACCACCATTATAATATACTCTATAAATTAATGAAGCTTACCTTAAACTGTTGGTTGATAAAGATGGTTTTAGGTGTGCTGCTGCTTTGAGGAAAACGTGTAGCCGTTGCAAGGTTCCCTGACATGCAACTTAAATTAGGAAGTGGCCAGGTACCCGACGACCACATTGCACTGTAAACAATCGGTAGGAAATCGAAGGTCTGTCAAAATTAATGGCAGAAGGGCCAGCCACTGCCTCTGCCATAGGTACAGGAAGACAAAATGCCGTTTTTTGCTTCATTATTCGAGTATTCAGTCAAACAAGGATACCAGTGGACACTAGACAGGTAACTTTTTTACTCCGCTGAAATGCTAGTGAAACTTAGTTTTCGACTAAAGTCGTTCGTAATTGGTTATGAAACCCATGACGTCATAACGATGTCACACCTCTCGGCCAATAATGAGTAACTGGAACTGCTTTTGTTTGCGTAAGAAAGTAAGTTAGAGGGCTCATTAAAAGTAAACATTACCGTAGAGGAAACACCTCTCCCGACTTAGGAAAAATTCGAGGTTAAAACTTAATATTTTTTTTTCCTCTGTAAGTATGCATTAGCGACAATAATGTATTGAGAAGAAGTGTTTTGTTATCACGTGCTTTACTCGGGAAAAATATCAATATAATAGATTTCCCATAATGGTTGAAACTGTAATAATACCTTAAAAAACTATATTAAACATGTAGGTCTATGCCAGCTTTTATGATCCTGATATTTTGTAATGAGATATTTCCCCAGGAGAATGGACAGCATATTATGCATGATTTATGGTATATATATGGCAATCCTAAGCCAAACGAATGCCCTATTCAGGGCTATGAGTTTCAAAAAATTGGAAAAGAGCACATCATAATTGGTCCAATTTTCAGCAACAAACTACATAAATATAGAGAAAATACACGATTATAATACATCACTTCTTAGTATACTGATATCGAAACTTATTCGGTTATAATCAGTTGAATCACTTCAATTAATGCAACTGCCTAACACAGATTTGCAATTGTTTTCTACAAAAAATACTAATTAAACTTGACCAAGTTTACAATAATGTAAGTCAGTCTTGCGCCTAAGATTAATTTACAAATTAAACCAATTTTACTAACCTATATATATATATATATATATATATATATATATATATATATATATATATATAATTACGAGGGTAGATTGAAGATTGCTGGTCCTAAAGAATGAATGCATTATAGGACATCACGTTTGGGTTACGTCATCTGCTGTTGTCACAATCGGTTCTTAATTGACCATCGTAAATGATATTGGCGCGTAAACACTCGAGACTAGTGAGAATGGTTCGTTTTCTAATAATATTAGTATTTTCAAAAATATTAGATATGTGTAATGTGGTTAATGAAACGGTTATAATTTAAATTAGCTTTTTTTAATGGAAAAAAGTTTTAATAGCATAAATATAATATGCAGACCTACAGCTCCGCATGCGTGAGGATTGCAGACCTCACCTCTGCATTCAATGACTCCCACTCGAAACTTCTCCAGAGTCGGAGTCCGCACTTTAGGTCGTTTCTCCGCGTTTTTGCAACACTGCTGGTCACTGGCACTGGCGACTGGCATCCCACTATCAGTGTTGCCAAATTGGGAATGGCAATTTCATGCTGATTTTCCTCCATAAAGAAAAAAATAATAACACAAGAAAATGACGCACCTACTTCAGTTAAAACGAAACGAAGAAACTAGATTTCATTTAGGATGCCAAAATTAAATTAACTTTGTCCTATACATCTCGATAATTTACGTGTTCCTTGCACAGCTGCCTTGCTCGTGAGCTGTATATAAAGCCATTGTAGACACCAATTTGATTTACATTTTCTTAAGGTAAATTGTATTATTTCCCGCATTTATCCTGTCGCATTAATCCATACTTTACAGAAGGCACATCTCTATGTTTTGTGAGTTACATTTTGTTCCTCATGTCATGGTGAGGAAAAAAATCCTCCCGTGATATTCACACTCAGCTTTGTGTTTAATATTCATGCTGCTAAATATTCTTTGTAGCACTACAGTATTTGAGTGTTGAAAATGAAGAGATTTCGTGCAAAATCTGCAACATCTTTGTAGGATTACTTCCAATGGCATCTCTGTAGTCAGAAACTTCTGTCCAAAACTTTTCAGTTTTACCGGTATTGGTCAATTTCTGCCAATGAATACTGTGATATTGTAGTTCAATATTTGCTATAGCCTATCAATAGCATTTAATTTCAGTGCCTCAAGAAGAGGCATGAGTTGCTCTTGCGAGCATGTTTCCAATGTGTACACTATGTTATGTGATTCCTGTTAGTTCCGAAACCTATTTTGTGTAAGTCCTAACAATGGTTATTATACAATTTGTTTTTAACTAGATATATCAAACATTAGAATGGAAAAATATTCAGCTTGACATTATAAAGGTTTTATGTCATAATATGCTAGATGTATTGAAAAATAAATGCTAGTTTTCCTGGCAGATGCAAGATTCAAAACTGTCGCTAATTAGTTCAAGAAAATGCTAGATCTAGGCTAGAATTAAAAATGCTAAGTTGGCGGTGGCCTCATGATTAATACTCGTAGCGTCGCAGCGAAGATCCAGGATCTGCACAAAGTAATCGTAGTATTCACAATCTTTCCAGTCACTTGGCATTTCCCATAACCAGCCATTTCAAATACGAAAATCAGGAGCTATAATAAGTCGTTATCAATAGCAGTTAACACATTGCGTGAGAAATCATTGTTACAAGCTGGTATTAACCTTCACATAATAGATAAAATAAATAAAATAGCATGCCACCCAGTGGCCATTAGAAAGTGGTTAGGGTTTACACAAGAAACACCGTCAATAAAGTAGCCAAGTGACTTAAAACTGTCAAATAAAGCGAAACAACAATATATATAATCAGTTGTATCGTAAGAAACTACTGCAAATGCAATCAGTCGCCTCTTAAAAGCGTCTTGAGACCTAGCAGAAATGAGGCAAGCTTGAATTTCAGTCTTATTTTTTAATTAAATAATTTGAATGAAAACAAATGTTGCACTCTGCAAACTCCAGAACCAAGAAACAATAAACAAAGCGAATGAGCTAATGGGAGCACTACCGTTGAGACTGAACGCAAACTTTTATAACAGCGTTCGGTAACTGAATGAATCACTGAGTTCAGTAAAGTGTGGATGAAAAATTAATGAGAGAGAGAGAGAGAGGGGGGGGGGGCGCTTTAAGTTTATTGACCATGGTCTTGATACGTTGAATCAGAGAAATTTATTTCTGGTGATTAGAAATTCAGTTCTCGATATAATGTGGTTCGGATCCCACAATAAGCTGTAGGTCCCATTGCTTGGTAACCAGTTGGTTCCTAGCCACGTAAAAATATCTAGTCCTTCGGTCCAGCCCTACGAGAGCTGTTCATCGGCTCAGTGATCTGGTTAAACTAAGATATGTAAAAAATTTTGATATGGACAATGAGAAGACAGCCTTGTCTAATGGGTAAGAATCTCTCCCTAGTTTCAAAGGCACAGAACATGGAGAAAGCTCAAAGAGGATGTCCCTGTTGCTTTTCTCTCAGCCTTTCATAAATGACGTTGCTTTTGGAAGAGACTATAGGAGTTGTGGCATTTTCTAACCAAGTGTCCAAAAGAGTTGCTCAGTTAAAAATGTTGCCGTTGTGTGTTACTATACATCGCCTTATACTAGGCCTATATATGGAGAAATCAAACGCACAAAGAAAAGGCTCAAGCATAAACAACCAAGAATTTCGTAAACCTATGTTATGTAGAATTTTGGCCGAACAATTATGAGTTTCATAGGCCTATGGAATATAGAATTTTGGCCAAAGGCCGAGCGCTGGGACCTATGAGGTCATTAAGCGCTGAAAGGGAAATCAAGAGTAGAAAGGTTTGAAAGGTGAAACAGGAGGAAAACCTCGAAGCAGTTGCACTATGAAACAGTTGTTAGAAGAGGATACAAAGTAAGCGTAGGCCTATGAACTTAAAGGGTAAGTAATTGGCTGACGAATTATCTCCCGGTACGATTTCAGGTTTTTCAGCCTAGGACAATAAGGAATTATCAATAGACTGAATCAGTTTTGGGGGTGTCAACTCACTATAGTAGGGTGCATCCGCACTGCAGATTAACATCAACACACGTTCGCAACTTACCGCACAAACATCACAAACAGAGTGACTGCATGTATGTCTCTCGGTGGTCTTGATCCAACTCCACGACTTGCTGATAGTCTAACAGTGCTTCGTAAGATTATCCCTCATTTACCAAAGGGCCGATCTACACAAAAGTCCATCAAAACTTCAGGTTACGGGAGAAATAGCCTTAAGGTAAGTTGCTTAGAATAAGTTACTTTTTTCAGCTGAAATATAGTTGTCATTTGTACGAAGATATTTTTTTAAAAGAGAAAAACTACGTTCTCATTGTATCCAAATAATAAGCATTTTGATTCGTTGACTTCAAATGAAATATTTTGGTTTATAATCTTCCAGCACGCACAGAGCCTAATAATAAGAGCTTTCAGATTTAAATTTAAATCCATTTAAAATGACTGATCTCACGTCAAGAACCACTTTTCAGGCTCATGAAGGCACTTTTTAGGTGAGTGCTTCACAAACTTCCAACAAACGTTTTTTTTCACATACTAAGGACGTCAATGATAATGTAACTCGATATACAGTAAATTGTGCGTTTTCTCATTGATTTTAGACCTGTCACATGCAGAAATAGTGATACACAAAAATCGTAATATTATACTGTAGTATACAAAAACATGTACAAACCTCATTTTCACCTTTCGAGGGAAACTAAAAGTTTTTCCATTTCTTAAAAAAACTTCGTTTATTAATTATTATTTTAAACATTCGTCCTCATTTGGTGAGCAAACTACAGCATATAGAGTACTGAAATATGTTTATATAAGCCCAAAATGATACAGCAATTATCTGTGATCGAGAAATTTGAACTGTGTGGGAAATGGTCACCAAATGCCGCCACCAGATGTCTCTGCAGCAGCGTAAACAAATTGGCGGGCCGCACAAACTGAATTTGTTTGACAAAGTGGCTAAATAAATTAAATTTACATGCAAGTGCATGCCAGCTGATATAGATACCACTACGACGACTTGAGAAAACAAGGGCCCATAGGTAAGCGATAGCAGCTTATGCCATTATCTTTCACTCATATTAGTACCTAATATGAGAGAAAAGTACCGTTAGTCTACGTAGGAATAGGTAGTAATTCTGCATTTTCTTTGGGAAATTGAAATACCAACGACTCTAGGAAGAGTTGCTTTTGTTGTAAGGGTATTAATGTGAGCAAACCTTTAGGCTGGACTAAAATTGACGAGAATATAGGCTGTGCAAGGTGACGAGGTCCCAGCCAAAAATTAAGTAAACCTATAGCTACTACGTAGGCTAGTACTTAGGTAGCTACCTACCTACCTAGGAATTTATGGCGTCCTACGGCCGTCCCCGGCTAAGTATAATTAAGTCAAGGGATGTGAGGGAGAAGCCCCACACCTTTAAAGGGGGTATGGGGGCAAACCCCCCATCTAGGTAGTGCTTGATTGGCGCAGAGGTTAGGTTAGGCTAGTGCACCCAAAACCCCCAAGCTTGTTGGGTGGTTATACAATAAAGGGTTGCTTCCTATTTTACCGACCAAGGTTTTTTCCATTTTTTTTTTTTTTTTTTTTTTGCATAGATAAACAAATAAAAGGTTGGCAACTTGGTGATTCTTACTAGACTATTAAAGCTGTGCAAGCTTATAAAAAAGTAGACTCCTAAAGTTAAGACAGAGGGCCACAAATTGGAACCTCAGGTACCGGAGGACAATTTTCAATTTCCAATTGAAAATTGAGGTGCTGGAGGGTCTGCCCCACTTGAATTTCTTAAAACAATATGTAAAATAACATAATTCTGAAATTGTGAATTTCCAGAGGACTTCTCAAAATCTTTAATTTTCAGCACTCTGAGTTAAGGAGAATACTTAAGGGTAAGGGTAAAGAATGTGGAATCCTCTTCAATTTCTTTATGTATAACTATACTCTAACTTAGTATTTGGCTTATTTAACTTAACCTTCGTAAATTTACAATAAATCAGCATTTTAATGATAACATGGGCTTTGTTGATTAGATTAAGCATTATTAGGTTAGGTTGTATTTATTTACATTAATGGTCAGTGGATCCCGCATTCTTAACCCTTACCAATAGTATATTGAATGTGTAGATACTAGGCTAGTCATTAAGTGAGGAAATTTCAAATAGCAAAAATAATTTTGTTTAAAGTTGCCTCCAGTCCAAGTAATGCTTAATTGACACAGAGGTTAGGTTAAGCATTATAGATTAGCCTAGTATAAAAAATGTAGTTTTCTCTCTCTCTCTCTACACTAACCTAACCTCTGTGTCTGTAAAGCATTATTTGGACACTAAATTTTGTGTACTAGCCTAACCTTTTTTTGCTTAACCTAAACTCCACTTTAAACATCATTATTTTCATTATTAGACATTTCCTCCCTTACTGACTCTTGTCTATGCATTCTATACACTACTCTCCTTAATTCTAGGCATCTACTTTTTTTATAAGCTCATGTGGCTCTAATAGTAAGAATTACCCAAAAGTTTTTTTTATGGAAAAAGAAAATAAAATAAGGCGTGGAATATTCCCTAGAGTTACCCTTTCCTTGCTGGAGGACCTCTAGCACTGAAAGAAAAGTAATGGGTGATGTTAGTGCAATTAGTGTTTGAGGAACAGATATTCATGGTAAATATTGAGAAAGGGATTGGTTCTAGTACCAAATAATTTTTTTTAAAACTCGTTGTAGGTTGCTGTGATAATATTTGCCTTTTTACATTTTTATGAAATATGATAAGCACTTGTATTTGTAAAACCAATACAAAAAAATAAATAAATAATTCAGACCTGTAATTGTACGGTAGCAGCAAATCAGCATTCAGCTTACAAACTCGCCTGGGCTATTGCTTTTTGCACGGTTCAGGATAAAGTGAATGAGGTATAGCTTTATATTTTTCTCAGGGTCTGCAAGTTCATTATCTTAGTACAGTATAATGGACTGAGTAGTGAGTTACCAGAACAGTTAATTTATTATATCTTGTGAATTTTCATAGCCCTACCCTATATTGTACTGGTATATACATGTATATTATTTTTTTAATCAGTTGTTACTAATAAGGTGTAATTAACTTGAATTAAAGAATTGCAAAATCAGTTCAAAAACACTGTAGGCTTCAGTAACACACACAATGCCAATTGTGAGAGAGAGGGAAAACTACATATATATCACTCTTTTTCAGGAGGCGACTTGAATTGTTTGTGGAGGTTGAGGCATGGCTGAATTGTGTCACAGCATCCGGTTGAAAAGGTGGAACTGTATCACAGTCAATTTTTGGCAGCTATTACCGCTTCAGTGAAAATTATGAGGAAGAAATCAATGACTCCACAGAGGAAGGGAGATGGAGGTGTGTGCATCCAAATTATGTTTTATATATTATATAAAAAAATGTATATATATATCTATGTATATATATATGTATATATATATATATGTATATATATATATATATATATATATATATATATATATATATATATATATACGTATATATATATATATTATACCCCCATTTAAACGGGTGTCTACATATTGGCTATTTTATATAAGTTTATTTCATGTATATTTTTAGTGTTTGACATGCAATATATCTTTTACCAAAAGAAAAATGAAATAAAACCCAAAAACAAACAAATGTTCATGCACTTGGTGGGATGTGATATATTTGAATCTCTCATCTTTTGTTTGTATCATTCGAAGTGGTTGCAATCTTCAGTATGGTACAGACTATTTTATGCGTATGTGTGTTTTATAAAAATAGCTGTCCATTAGCATAAGTCTCATGTGTGTAAGTATGCATGTACATATATACTTTTTTACTGTATTTTTTTTTTTTATGGAATGAGGTTGTTGTTACTGAGGTAAGAATCAATCAAGTGCATGTGTAGGTTATTTATATACAAAACAGAGGCCACATTATTTGACTATTTACTTGTACAGTGTTAGTCCTCACTGGAACTGTAAGAGCAAAATAAAAAAATGATAAGCAAGATTAAAACTTTCATTCTCCTGAGTTATTTATTGTAAGGTATATGAACTTTCATTTTATGGTCTTGAAAATTATTATTCAAAGCTATTGCAAGGGTCATGTAAACCTTGTAAACGCATTTTCAGGGCCTCTATAAAGTAGTTAAAAGGTAATTATGAGGCATTCATAAACCTATTTAAGGTTCTGTGCAGGATTTTACAAAGTATGTTAAAAGCAGTTAATAGGTAATTATGAGGCATTTATAAAGCCTATTTAAGGTTCTGTACGGGCTTTTTGAAGGTTTATACCATGGTATTTGGAAGCTCTTTCAAGGCTTTTATTAAGGTTTATTTCAAGCATATTTAAGGCTTGCACAAGCCTAAAAGTGTACACGAAAACGGGTACATTTTAGGTGTATCACAAGCACTTTTTAAGTTTGGGGCTTAAAGTTCGCAAGCTTGTAAAGTACGTTCGTCTGATGTCCTATGAACACTCATTTTCTGGGAGGCCAGTTAACGCCATCCCTCTTTTTCAAGCCAGTAATTATCTATAAAATTCCTCCCTGGATATTTCATATAATAAATCTAAAACTTATGCCAAAGGCCAAGCACTAGAACCCACGAGGCCACTCAAGATGTAACAGGAGGAAAACCTCGCAGTTGCTCGATGAAACAATTGTTAAGAATTAAGGAAAATAAGATGGAATAAAAGACTTTAGAAGGAGGCAGAGCAACAATATTTCATGGTAACCTGTGAGAACAAGATAAAAGTGATCTCTTAGGCTTAAAAAAATACACTACTTCCTATTATGCGTTCGTAAGCACAGTTACAACGCTCAGAAAGGTATGAATCTCTTCCCTTTTCAAGTGTTGAACGACCAAACTTTCCCATCGCCAAAGCAAGACGGATTCAGACAGCTCTGTCCGTAGGCTGAATAGATTGAAGGAAAAATAAGAACTTAGCAGCTTCATTAAGCTTAGCCATTTTGTGTTCATCTCTTAATCTATTTTTCCCTATATTTAGATTTTGTAGTTTTGTTGTATCGAAGAGCTCACAGAGTTACAGTACATCACGAGCACCTCCTGAATTTCTCCGCGAAATGCAAGGCTAAAACATCGACAGTTAACCCTTTAATGACCAGAGAATCCCGTTTGGGATCTTTAAAACAGCTACTTTCGGGTAGTCGTGGTGAACAAGTTTGAGCTTGTATGAAATTGACGCTTTGGCAAACTCATAGCTACACTCCTCTGCTCTTTGAATCAACCAATCAGAAGCCGCCAGGCCCTCGCACAAAAGCTGGAGGGCCTTCGACAGACACTGCAGTCGTGCGCAAGTTGGAAAACAGTGAAGACGTGCCGCAGTAACCTCCAAGTTTCCCCCCCCCTCCGAACTTCGTAATCATGGTAAGCACACAGTGACTGTGGGATAGTGAAGCCTAGTATATACTTACCTTTTGATGTTGGTTTTGAAGGGCTGTAGTGTTACTGACGTGTCGTAGTGACAAAAAAAAAAAGCATAGATCCCTTGCGGGATACTTCGGTCGTTCTTAGGGCGGACCACGCTCATCCCATGAGGGATGTATCGGACCGTAACGGTTACAACGGCCAGTAGAATACGACGTCAAGTAATTTTTTTTAGTGCTTGTTTTAGACATTTTTGAATAATTTTAACAATATTTCTAGATATAATAGTGATGATTTATAGATGTTAGGCTCATGTGCATATAAATTATTACCTTACAAGGGATTGAATGATAGGTTTTTGTTAGGGAAAGTTACAATTTTTCTTTCATTACATGATTTTAAAGAAAGTTGTTTTTTTTTTTTATTTTTGCAGTTTCAAAGCTGTATGTTTTTATGGCAACGCAATGCTGCATTGGAGACTCAGGAACGTGTACCATGGGTAGCCCCTGACGACGCTGAAGGAAGTGATGTCGACGTGAGCCCTTTGGACATGACAGTGATGATGACGACCCTACCTACGTTCCTGACGAAGGCCTTACTCAGGACGATGCCTTTGACCCTCCTAACTCTAGAGGTTAGTATGAGACATCCTTAGAGAGAGAGAGAGAGAGAGAGAGAGGAGAGAGAGAGAGGAGAGAGAGAGAGAGAGAGAGAGAGAAATGTGTTGTTAAACATTGTATTTAAAAGTCTCGTTGTTATAATGGTATTTAAATTGTTGCCCTTTAAATGGTTTGTAAACATTGGGTATTTTAAAAACTTATTTGTTTACTTGCATACTCACTGACATACACGTGCACACACATGCATACTCACTTGACATACACATGCATGCGCACACACACATTTACTGTTTTACTAATGTTACTTATTCTTGTTTCAGCTCGCAAGGTCAATGTTGTTGTCCCTCAAGCGATCCATGAATGGAGGAAGGTGAGCCTAACCCTAAGAGGTCTCGTGCTGATGAATGGAAGAAGGAAGACATTGATATCCGTGCCCTGCCCAACTTCATTCATCAGAAGCCTGACTATTTGAGGGAACCTTATGAATATTTCTCCCAGTTCTCACAACTGAATTGAGGGAACACATTGTGTATCAATCCAACCTGTACTCAAGACAGAAGGATGTAGGCAGCAACTTCCACATGTCAGAAGAGGATCTCTCATTGGTTTTCCTTGGCCTCATCGTGTACATGGGCCTGGTTCCTCTCCCTAGCATATTGACTTCTGGGCCGTGAAGACCAGGATTCCTCAAGTTGCAGACTTCATGTCCAGGAACCGCTTCAAGGCAATTCGATCTTCCCTTCACTTCACGGACAATGACCAGGCAGCTGCATCCCAAGATCGGTTCTTCAAGGTGAGAGTCCCCTTCACCAAGGTCACCAGAGAGTTCCTGAAAGTTCCTGAGACTCCTATCCACTCCATTGATGAAGTGATGGTCGCCTATAAGGGCACAAGGGCTGGTAACCTTCGCCAGTATGTCGCAAAGAAGCCTGACAAGTGGGGCTTCAAGTTGTTCTGCCGCTCCAGTGGATGGGTTTGTGCATGATATTCTCATGTACCAAGGGAGACAACCTTGTGAGCCACCATACTATGCTATCTGAAGAGGAGAAAGCCATGTCTGTAACTTCCAAGTTTGTTGTCGCCTTAGTGAATACCATCAAGGACCCCAGAAACTCAGCAGTGTATGCAGACAACTACTTCACAAGTATAGGGTTGGCCAAGTACCTGAGATCACAGTATGGATGCCGGTATGTGGGCACTGCCAGGGAAAACCGAGTTTTGGTCATCCTCCCCTGACGTCCCTGTGAAGGAGATGAACAAGAAAGCGACACAAAGGGGGACACTGGACTATGTCTCTTCTGATGGCATCCTTGTTTGCAAGATGGAAGGACAAACAGCGTTGTGACAATCTTGTCCTCTGATGTTGGGGTGTGGAGCCCATGGGAACAGTGGGGCGGTACGACAGGGCAGCCAAGAAGAAGGTTCCCATTCCTTGCCTTCCCATCTGTCATCCAGATGTACAACAACCGCATGGGGGGCATTGACAAGAGTGACATGTTGACACACCTGTACAGGACCCCCTTCCCCCTTCAAAGCAAAGAGGTACTACATGAGGCTCTTTGCTTACCTCCTTGACTTGATCATCTGCAACACCTGGATTTTGTACAGAGGGATTGCTTGGCTTTGCAGGAAAACCCCAAGCCGCTCAAGGGACTTCCGTCTGGATATCTCCAATTGGCTCAGAAGCTTCAAGTCGTCAACCTTCAGAATAACCAGGAATTCTCTTGGCACCAGAGATTTTGCTTTGCCAAGAAGGGGCCAACGGGCAGTTGTGCCAAGTATTGAGACACGCCAGAATGCCACTGCCCTACACATGCCAAAGCATGTCTCCATGAGGCAGACTTGCAAGTTCTGTTCTGGTGCAGGCCACATCCACAGATCCCGCTGGATGTGTGAGGATTGCAAGGTGGCCCTTTGCCTTACTGAAGAAAGGAATTGTTTTGCTTTGTTCCATAAGATTTCGAAATAAGTTGTTTGTTATGAGAGTTGTTTATAGTGTTTTGTCTATTTTTATACTATTTTTGTATTATTTTTTTTTTTTATTTTTTACAGTGTTTTGTGTATTTATTTATACTATTTTGTATTCGAGTTTTTTTATAGTGTTTTTCTGTATTTTTATACTATTTTTGTATTTATTGTATACTTATTTTTTTATATTAATTAAATTGTAAAGCCATATATGTGTTTCTATTATACATTGTGGAACGCAAAAAGTGATTCATCAATAATAATCATATGTTTTGTGGGCGAATCAACATTATTTATAAACTTGAAAAAGTTGCCCGCACGGCCCAATAGATCCCATATGGATGAGCGTGGTCGCCTAAGGTCGCCCAGAGGCTCCATACGGGATACTTCATTGCATGTAATTATTTCGCTTACTTTGGAAATTTTGTAAAAGTGCACAGGAGTAAAAAGGTCTTGTATTTACTCATACTATAACATACTAAAAGGATTTTTTAATATTTCCCATAAAACCCAGGGTGGACTTTAAAGGGTTAAGGCAAGTCCAGACGAGCGGGCCTGATCGGCGGGCAAGCACGTCATCGGGGCTCATGTATACCGGGCAATCCAGCGAAATGGTCGTTGAGCGAAATCACCAGTCGGCATCCGGTGATCTGAGGCAAGTAGACTGAAGGTACGAAACTGCCAAACTATGTCATCATGGGGGCCCCGTAAAATAAAAATTTAATTAAAAGGACTGTTTTTATCATGGATCTTTGTAACTTCAGCATGACTTGGCACTTATTATACAAGCAATAAAGAAAAGCCAATGGATTAGGTAACTGGATCTCACATAAATAGGTTAACGTAAGCAAATGCCTTATCAATTTTGTTTTAGTATATAAATACAATATATATATATATATATATATATATATATATATATATATATATATATATATATATATATATATATATATATACACATACATACATATACTACACATACATACAGTATATATACATTTATACGCATTAAGCTACAAATGTCCTTTAATATCTAATTCGCTCTGCCTCGGAAATAATATGTTTTCATATGTTAAATTCGTTGGCTCATGGCCCAACGAATTGATTATCGACTAAAAAATTCACCTTCGGTTAACATATATGAAAATATATCAATTCCGAGGTATAGCGAATTAGATATTAAAGGACATGTGAGAACCAGAGATTAAGACAGGTAGCTGGATACTGATGATTTATTTACAGAAAAACTGGGTTGACATAGACAGGTGCGGACAGATAAGTAGTACAGACTCGCACCGTGAACAGAAATGACTGAGACCCTACGGGCTGCTCTTGAGCTGCTGAGCAAGAGCCCGTGCTGGCATAAAGCCAGCTTAATCTTAAACAACAACAACTCTAAGACAGTAGATTTGTGTTTTCTTACAAACATACATTTAAATATATTAAGGCGTACAAATAATGGAATTTGATGTGTTGTACATCGGCAGAATGAATGAATGAATAATTAATAATTATCTGGCGTCGTGACTACCAGGATCATTGACGCCGACTGAAGCCATTTGGACAACCAATTTGGGAAAAATCCACACACACATCATAAAAACTCTTAAAGTTCCGCATCAGTTATTGTACTATAGCTAGCGCAAAGATGCTACTTACGCATTAAACACCACCAAAGCTAAATTATTATTATTATTATAAAATAGTTTAACCAGGCCACTGAGCTGACCTTCAGCTCCCATGGGGCTGGCCCAAAGGATTAGATAAAATGCAAGGTCAAGGCCAAAAGCCACGAGCTTGGACCAAACAGGTCTTATAGGATAATAAATAATGAATTAAGATTAAATAAAAATTGCACAGAGGCAAAGGCTTTCATACTAGAACACAAACAGGCAATAAATACATTTATTCACGTTTCCATACATTCATTCTAAAAACCAAGCTAAAAAATACACACATACATGAAAGC
>NC_087201.1:37827417-37871500 GCF_015104395.2 Macrobrachium nipponense | reverse complement strand
TCGAGATTCTCGAACAAAAACCTCGAGTGATTCTCTCGCTGCGAAGGAAATACCCGAAAACCCCGAGAATCCATTTAAATCCCCAGATAGACCAAGTTCTGGCTGGGGATCAGTTGCGACTTCTCGAGGTTCACGAGTAATCCCAGCGATTCTATCATCTTTCTTGTTATCAATAAGTCCTCCAAGCACTGAATCTCCGACTTGGCCCTGATCAGCCAGTCGTCTAAGTAGAGGGAGATGTTTATTCCCTCTAGGTGAAGCCATCTCGCTACATTCGCCATCAGGTTGGTGAAGACCTGTGGAGCTGTAGACAGGCCGAAACACAGACCCCTGAACTGAAAAAAATCTTGCCTCCTATCATAAATCGAAGATATTTCTTTGACAAGTGTGAATGGGAACGTGGAAATATGCATCTTGCAAGTCCAGAGAGACCATCCAATCTCCTGGACGAAGAGCTGACATTACTGAGGCGGACGTTCCATACGGAACTTCTATTTCTGAACAAAGCGGTTCAGAGCGCTTACGTCCAGTACTGGTCTCCACCCCCCCCGATGCCTTTGGTACTAGAAATAGGCGATTGTAAAATCCCGGGGAGTGTGGATCCTGCACAAGTTCGATGGCCTCCTTTTCCCACATTTGCTCTACCATTTGAAGGAGAGTCTTTCTCATCACAGGGTCTCTGTACCTCGCTGACAGTTCCCGAGGAGTAGAGGTTAGGGGAGGACTGTCCTCGAAGGGGATTACGTATCCTTTCCAAAGGACTGAAACTGACCAAGGGTCGGCTCCTCTTTTTGCCCAGGCTCCTGCAAAGTTCAGGAGTGGCGTTCTACGTGTGGAGATCATCAAGGTCATTTTTTGCCCCTGATGGGTCTGGTAGAAGCTTAGGAGTCCTCTCATCAGAAGCTCTTCGGAGGGGTACAAGGCCTGACTTCCCAGAAGGGTGCTGGGAGGACGAGAGGTCCTTTTTTTATCGTAGACACTACTAGGAAGACCTTCCTCTTATCGAGCTCTTCACTGGAAGGGGTAGCAAGCCCGCTCCATAAAGGGCTCTGAGGAGGACGAGAGCTTTTTATTGTAGATACGGACGACTCTTCTTGGATGTTTGGACAAGTAGGTCTTGTGTCGCCTTCTCAGTTAGCGAGCGAGATATATCCTCACTAACTGAGAAGGAAACAGATGATCGCAGAGGGGCGAATAACGCTGTCCTCTGGCTCGGAGAAACCGCTTAGGATAAAAGGGAATCCATAAACTGATCTCTTCTCAGAAGACAGCACCAAATAGGGAAGCAACTTCTCCCGAACCGTCTTGTACTGCCTTGTCCATGCAAGACAGGACGCTATGGAGAATCTCTGGGTTCTTAAGAAACTCCGGGTCTTTAGACTTATTAGCCAGAACTCCAAGAGACCAATCCAGAAAATGAACACCTCCTAAAGTGATGAAAAGTCCCTTTAGAAAGTGGTTCAACTCTGAAATGCTCCAAGTAGATCTAACCGATACTAAAGATATATAGGGAAGCAACTTCTCCCGAACCGTCTGTACTTGCCTTGTCCATGCAAGACAGGACGCTATGGAGAATCTCTGGGTTCTTAAGAAACTCCGGGTCTTTAGACTTATTAGCCCAGAACTCCGAGAGGACCAATCCAGAAAATTGAACACTCTAAAGTGATGAAAAGTCCCTTTAGAAAGTGGTTCAACTCTGAAATGCTCCAAGTAGATCTAACCGATACTAAAGAGTGACGTCTGAGGCATCCACTAGATTGGCAAAGTCCGCGTCTGCCGATGCAGGAAGAGAAAGACCCATAGTCTCTCCTGTCCCGTACCAAATACTCTTTCCATGGAGTTTGGAAGGAGGCATGCAGAATACTGTCTTTCCCAACTCTTTCTAGTGCCCATCCAAGAATCCAAAGATTGGAGGGCCTTTTTCATTGAAATCGCAGGTTTCATTTTCAGGAAGGCCGAGGATTTCACAGTAGCCGTACTCGAAAAGAGAGAACGAGGAGAAGGAGGAGCGGCTGGACTAAGAGAGTCTCCAAACTCTTGTAGTAACAAGGAGGCTAAGGTCTTGTAGTTTGAGAGTCCCTCATTTGTAGGAAGCTCGTCATCAGACAACTCGTCCAAACCCCGATCCGACGAAGGAGAAAGCTCTCGTTTGGAGGAAGAGTCTTTCCAAGACCTCCTACGATCTGAAGGAGAGGAGCTTCTGTTTGGAGAAGAGTCATAAATTCCAGATATGAGTCTATTCGTATCTTGCCTCATGGAAGAACTCCGACTCCTGCCTCCTCACCTGCCTCCTGCCTCCTGCCTCCTGCCCTCCTGACCGCTCCTGACTCCTGACTCCTGACTCCTGACTCCTGACTCCTGGACTCCTGAATCCTGACTCCTGCTCCTGGCTCCGCTCCTGGCTCCTGGCTCCTGGCTCCTGGCTCCTGGCTCCTGGCTCCTGGCTCCTGGCTCCTGGCTCCTGCTCCTGGCTCCTGGACTCCTGCTCCTGACTCCTGACTCCTGACTCCTGACTCCTGACTCCTGACTCCCCTGGACTCCTGACTCCTGGCTCCTGACTCTGGCTCCTGGCTCCTGGCTGGCTCCTGGCTCCTGCCTGGGCTGGGAGACTTCTCTGGCCTCTTACTCCTGCCCCTGGTGCCAGCCTCACTCCTGGCTGGTGCAGACGCGCCTGATCGGCTCCTCGCAACTTATAAGTGTCTTGCGTTTAGACAATTCCTTACGTAAGGTTGACTCCACGTTCTTGCTAGGAGCCTCACCTCGAGTAGGAACATCGATCCTGGCGGCAGGTACCTCCACACGTCTGGAGGACCTTTTAATAGGAAGGGAAGTGTCTTTCCTTCTAGGAGGCTCCTTTGAAAGCACTCCTACTAAAGACGATATCTGTTCCTGCATGGAAACCAGAAACCTCTTAGTAACCTCCTCTTTATCCTCTTCGGGAGGAGGAGAAGGAGGAGGAGGAGAGGAGTCCATGGGCTCCACCTCCTGACTCCTTCTAACTATGGGTGACAAAATGGCTCTTTTTGCCCTCTTAACCTCCGAAGGAGACTCCTCAGGGAAGTGTTCCGGGCTCGAGTCAATAGTCGGAGCCTTCCAACTCCTCTTCAGTGGTCGCGAGCGATCCGAATCTCTCCAATCACGTCTAGGAGACGAAGATCCCGACGAAGAAAAACAATCACGCAGGACGCTTTTACAATAGCGATCCCTGGCATCGTGGGGTGTCACAGAAACTGCCGAAGGGACACCTGATCGGTGGGGATCTCCACAACCTCCTTTCGGTTTTTGACATTCCTTCTCCTCGGGCATGTAGCTTGGAAGAGGTCTAGACCTAGGAGCGTTGCGGAGCCGACCAGATGCCCCCTCCACTACACTGGGGACACTCACATCACTGTCCACTGAAAAATCACTAGCCTTACCTTGCAGGGCAGCCATTTTGTTTTCCATTAACTTGAAGGCTGCTTTTAGATCCGCAAGTTCTTTCGCTGAATCTACAGGTTCTGCAATAGGAGAAGGGGCTGAAAATGAAGGAGAAGTAGCAATACTTACCCTTGGGGAAGATCCCAAGCTAGGAATTAGTTCATTCGATCTCGAACTACTTAAACTTCTAGAAGAAGCTTTCCTCACTCTTTCTCTTTCTAACTTTTTCAAATAATTAGTTAGATTCTTCCACTCACTCTCACTCAAATTCTCACATTCCTTGCAAGTATTAGTGAAAGAACATTCATACTCCCTACAACCCTTGTATACAGTGTGAGGGTCTACCGAAGCTTTCGGCAACCTCACCTTACAGCCTACATTCACACAACGTCTCACAACCATTCCAGCGTCAGACATTTTAAAGAAAAATCCAAATCAAGTCCACAAAACAGTCCACAAAAGCGTATGCCAATCCAACAATCCAGATACGTCACCAAAAGTCGGTCAAGAAGATCAATTGCCGGCGTGAAAAAAGAAAAAACCAATCGAGAGGAACCAACAACAATGTTGACGGTCCGGGCGACAGAAGAATTCTGATTAGAAAACGGGAATGGTTCCTAGTCCTGCCACCCAGGGCAGGGAGGTAGATCACCTGACCTACCGGTAGCGTGTGCCGCGAAATTTGAAATTCTGTCGGGCACGATGGAGTCTATAGCTAAGTATATATCTGGCAGGGAAGTTGAATGTATAAAACTTCCGAAAGCTCCAACCCTTGCACGGGGAGGACGCTTCGGAGGACGAGAAGCAATCCTTCAGGATTCGTGCCCGCGCACGCACTTTGGCAGTCTGGGGAGTTTCATCAGAAACTGCCGAAGGCACGCCAGATCGGTGGGGGTTCCTTGTAACCCTCCTTCGGCTTTCGACATGCTCTCTCCCCGGGTCCTGGGAGTCAAGCAGAGGTCCCGGCCTAGAGGCGAAACGAGGCCGATCTGGCGCACCCACCACTACACAAGGGGTATCACTGCACTTCTGCACTTCACTTTTGCTCTCTAAAGCAACCACTTTCGATTCTAAGTTACGAATCGAAAAGAGTATCAGAGAAAGGGCAATTCCTCTACAGACACTGTTTTAGGGCCCGAAGGCAACACTACAGGGTTAAGAGTAACAATTAGAAGACATCTTCACAGCAATGAAGGAGAGCGAGACTCCGCGACATATTCGAGCCCGTAGGCCATACTACAGGGTTAGCAAAAAATAAGCTTACAGAAGTAGCACTCCACAGCAATGAAGAGCGAGCACCTCTGCAGACTATTCGTAGCCCGTAGGCCATATACAGGGTTAGGCAAAATAAAGTCTACAAGGAGAGGGTTAGCAGGTTCGTCACCTTACCCTGACTTTTGTTACTGATTAATTGCGTACATAAGAATCATACGTCTTCCTTACGGAATTAGACATGTTTACTGATTAATTGCATACATACGAATCATACGTCTTCCTTACGGAATAGACAAAGTCTCACACTCCTTACATGACAAATCTCAACAAAGAAGCAAGACCCATACCCCTCGTGCATACCAAGTGCGGATCTACCGAAGCTTTCGGTAGCCACACCCTATCTTTGCAGACAACCTCGTCTGACCCCGTCTGAAACTAGCCTAACTAGATTCAGATATCTTATGCAAAAATGAATCAAATTCAAATCAATTTAAGATAGCGTATGCCTAGCCACAAATCCAAGTAAATAAATCAAAAGACAATTAGGATACTTAGCGGCAATGAAGTTTCCAAAATCCTAAGACGGAGGTAATGAAAACAGGGGTTTTCAGCACCGGCGACAGAAAAATTATGAATAGAAAATGGGAATGGTTCCTGATACCCGCCTCCCAGCGGCGGGAATGGGTACTAACCACCTGGCCGACCACTGCGTGTGTCGGAAGTTTTTAAAATTCTGTCGGATTTCAGAAAATACAGCTATATATATACAGGCGGCCCTCGGTTAGCGGCAGGGGTTCCGTTCCTGGCCACCGACGCCAAGCGGTTTTCGACGCTAAGCGATTTCAAAGCCTACGGCCGCCGCACACCTTCTTTCGAAACTCTAGACCAGTCAAAGGCGCCGTAATCCCACAACGGTGCAATAAGTAAAATTATATTTATGCAGTATAGTACTATAGAATTTACTGTACAGTACATGTGGGTATCTAGAGTATGTAAAGATATAATAAATTTTATACAGTGTACAGGTAGCTGTAGTGTTCAGGTTACGATTATTCTTACGATAGTTCGATTTTATGAGAGATCAAATTACAATGGCCTAACTTTATCCATCTTCTAGTTACATAAGTTCAATAACAGCAAAAGAGAATGATGAAAGTATGGTTTTAACGTTATACTCGTTGCTGTGAACGTGTACAGCCATGAACACCGACGAGAAACGACTTTTTTTTTTTTTTCTAAGTACAACGAACTGGATAACATCTGTTTGGCTTGTATTTCGATCATCGTACTACAGTGCAACATTACCGTATTTGTTATAAATGGCGTTATGTATACTTAGAATAGAACTGAGATATCCTAATGTAATAATTTTATTCGCTATAGATCAGAGATCAATATAGATTAAAGATCAATCGGGAAATATACCGTTAAATTTAAACCTAGTTATAACTGAAGCTGAGAAAACTGTTCAAGCTGCTAATGACTATTATCGTACATCGGCAACAAGGATAAAACTGCAGTAAACGTCTGCCATCACACACAACTGTAGATAAAATTGGGATAAAATCATTTTAATCAAAACTACTGTGCTTGAAAGAACACATTTTACTGTTGGTTTCACGCCGATATAAGATAAATAACGTAAAGTTCGTATTACGATGATATAAAGGATTACGTATTGCGAACGGAATCACGTAATTATTTACACAATAAACATGCCGCCAACGTAATCTGTTAACGAGACATATTCAATAAATATTTCCGCCTAAAAACACGCTGTATGTGGAAAAATAACTTTGTCTCATATAAGTCAAGTATATAGATATTCGTTTATGCTAACTAGAAGCAAGAGCATTCGCTCAGAATTGCGTTATGGTGAAACAGACTCGTATTCATCAGCTGATTTCAAACCACAACATTGGCCGCTGAATCGGCTCGCGGAATACGGGCTTAAGTTTGCCGTAGTATTTTAAAATACAATAATATGAGAATACATACAATATTCTTGGATACAGTGAAATAATGTATAACTTTTTAAAGGATTTATGGAAAAGATGCATAATTACTAAAATAACACAATGCATTTTTCGGAACTGGCGGACAAGAACGAACATGAAAAACCATCCCCTGACAACGTGGAGCGTAGTTACAAAAGGCTGCCTTAATTTGTATCTTATTTCTGTACAAAAATGAAAATACTTTACGCAATATATTTTCATACACATTTTAAACATAAAAGCATAAAAATTTGAAAAATCGACACATCGATCGCTAATTTGCACTTTTTTTAAATCGATATTTTCGGAACAGCAGCAGACCGGCGGCATACAAGAACGAACTCAAAAAAAAACATCGTAGTCGATAACTTGAAGGGGAGTTTCAAAAGCTGCCTTTTTATCATATTTCTGCACAGAAATAAAAATACCCTATATTCCTAATACATTTTCATACACATTTTAACCATAAAAGCATAAACATTTATAAAATCGACACATCGATCGCTAATTTGCACTTTTTTTAAATCGATATTTTCGGAAGAGCGGCAGGCGGCGGCTTACAAGATAGAACATGAAAAAACATCGTACGTATTTGATAACGTGAAGGGCAGTTTCAAAAGCTGCCTTTGTACAGAAATAAAAATGCCTTTCACGTAATACATTTTCATACACATTTTAAACAAAAGCATGAACATTTATGAATCGACACATCCATAGCTAAATTTGCACTTATGTAACTCGATATTTTCGGCATAGAACAGCGTCAGAGGCATATATTTTACCCTAATACCTACATAATAACTCTCCATAAAATTTTTTAAAATAATTTGCATAACCTTTATGGTCTGAATGGCATTTCTACATATGTATGAACTCGTTTAAAATGCCTTATTTTTATAATGATTATTTTTGACGACCGCCGATTCGCCGTTGAGTGATTGCGCCGTTTAAACCGCGGGCCGCCTGTATCTGACAGGTAAGTTTCATGAATATCTGACAGGTAAGTTTCATGAACAAACAGTTCATGGTATGGGTACTATGACAAGCTAGCGGCGCTGTTAACTGAAATTTGTGCCGTAAAGATACCTTTAAAATGCCTTATTTTTATAATGATTATTTTTGACGACCGCCGATTCGCCGTTGAGTGATTGCGCCGTTAACCGCGGGCCGCCTGTATCTGACAGGTAAGTTTCATGAACAAACAGTTCATGGTATGGGTACTATGACAAGCTATAAAGACGAAGTAATGATTGCTCCGTAACAACCGAACTAAGTCCACAGCGTAGTTCGTAACTTTCTCGGGCGCTCTGACAGCTGCAGACTGACTGGTTCGGTATCGGAAGTGAGGCTAGTTGTCCAAGCATCCGAGTAAGTCACGTGACCTTCGCCTTTTAAAGGGTTATGCCGAGACCAAACAAATAATGTATTTGTTTGTCACCAATGCCGGACGGCGAGGTGATGATTCTCTTAAGGCATATGCTCAAAAGGCTAAAGTCAATTGCCGTCTAGAGACCTAGGTCCCTGAAGGCAAGACTCTCTCATAGTAGTTGAATCTCAGCTAAGGAGAAACAACACTATGTGACGTTGAAGACGAAGGTAGGCAATGAATGCAACCTTCGTCTTCCAGCTGAATCGAGAGAAGGAATCTCAAGATTCTGAACCTGTGCTTACAAATGACTGAAAACGCTAACAGCTATTTCATTGCTGTCTGGTGAGAAGTCGTAGTTGCAATGAAAGCGGGGCGTTCTTCAGTAATGAAAACACAGGGGAGAGCCGCCTGAAGAACTGCTTCTCATGGGCTGAATGTTTGGAAGTAGAGCTGGCAGGTCTGGGAGTAGGCGATGTCTTTCAATACATCTGCTAATCCGGGGTGAACAATGAACAATTGCACACCTCCGAATACGAGATATTTTGAGGACAAACTCAGATCACGCAAAAATCATTCGCATTATCGCAGTGCGATGCAGCAAGAGACTATTACAGAATTCTGTTACCGTGCGGTAAACAGAAAGATGAAAGTCGAAGAGATATCTGTTGTAAATTCTCGCAATACTGAAGGCGATGAATTTGAGCGTCACAGCAGTAGATGGTTATTCATGTATGCGAGAATCCACGTTAATCAGAGACTTAAGTCCGTGATTGTTGGGCAGAGTACGGTTGGTATTCAATCAAAGCAGGGGAGAAAGACCATAACCAACCGTGCATCTCGAAGCGGCAGCTGGTACTGAGTTGCCTCGGGCAATTCAATACGCAGTAGCTGTCGCTGACTCGTCATCCTGAGTTGCCAAGTAATCCATTCCACGAAGGAATGCATTCGGCTAGAACCATCGAGCATAAAAAGATATGCTCGAGCAATTATATTTAGGCGAAAACGAATTTCGGTAAATACAAAAGCTGAAAATGGAAATGGTGTTCTCCGTGACAAAAACCATAAGTATATAAAATTGAAACTGTAAACTCCTGGGAGGTTGCAGGCAACCCCGAGTTGCAGTTCTATTAGAATACTCCTCGTCTAAGTCACAATCCGTAGAGTAACTAGGATATGCGCCTACCCCTCGGACAATTCAACTGCTTAGCAGAATCATGTTGCGAGGTTAATACTATACGTAGTATATTTGTAGGATTCTGAACAACGATCTCCCATCCTAAATTCTTTCCTTCAAGAAAACAAATAAGGATTGGAGATCGACCACCTTCGATCTCTATCAAAGAGAGTGAAGGAGAAGTCTTCCCGAAGGAAAGCTTCAATGGTGAACAGAATACCGAAGACGATAGTTCAAGCCAAACTGGATGTTCCCGTCCGTTCTCTCTATTCCAGGGTTGGCCGCTTACTGTGAGATATCTTCCTTCGGCGGCAGTCTTCTTCCAACGCTAAGAATTCCAGGAATTCGAGCATTCGGCGAGATCCCCGATTATCATGGTAACAATTATCGGGAATACTCGTCTAACTCCCTTTGGACAGTGGTCTCGCCTGTGTGTGCTAGAAATTCCGCAGAATTCTAAGCACCCAGCGAAACCCCCACCGGATTCGTTAAACGAATATCGGTTGGTGGTCCTCTCGATTCTCGTAGAAATCGAGGATGGGGCAGAATCCTTCCTCAACGACCGGGGCTTATGTCAGGTAGGACCCGAAGGTCCCCCCAGTAGCGCAGACCGCAACGTGGGAACCTACAAAATCTCTGTAGGATACCTCCCCTTTCGCTCGTATCCATAAGGAGAGGGAATGGGGGAGGAATTGGATACTCGCTCGCCTTCCCAGCGGAACTAGCAGTTGGAGAAGAGTAGGAGCAGCCATCGCCTTGCGGTGATGGCCTCTCAGTCTGGAAAAACGTATAGTCAGAAAACGTTCCCCCCCCCCCCCCCCCCCCCCCCCTCCCCCAGAGGAAGGTTATGAACTCGCACTGTGGGTAAGGATCTGCCGCCACTGTCAACGTCGTCTGGGTGGGGCTGATCGACACTTGACTGGAGAGAGCCGATACCGTCCTCTGATCATTCCAGTCCTCATCGAGGTCGAAACCTCTCAGGAGGACCAAGGAGGGGCAGGGGGAGCGCTGCAATACTCTGTAGAAACGCCGCTGTCGCAGTAGAGGAGGTGGAATTAGCTTGTTCGACCGGCCAGACCTGAGCGAGCCATCTTGTCTGGAGACGAGAGGCTCTACCTGGTCCAGAACCGAGTCGAGAGGCTCCGATCGCGGCAAGCCCACCGTCAGTCTGGGTTACCTTCTTTGGGCTTCAGACCGTCAAGCCCCTTGAACAAGAGCATTCCGAGAACCTCCCCCTTAAGGAGGGGGAACTGCGATAGACCCCTCTCGGATTCCTCCTGCCACTTGCGCGTACATCCTGGTCGGTCCGAAGATCGTACCTGGTACTTACGGCATCGTGACGGGATCGTGCGGGGCATGCCTTACGATCACCCCGCTGTGCCTCGCTCTTCCTGGTGCAAACCGAGGAAGTTGCAGGCACGGGAGAGGAAGACATGACGCTCCTCTTTCGCTCGCTGGCAGAACCAGCGGGCTTGGAGGGCTGCAGGCGATCGCCAACTTGCAGGCCTAGTCGAGCTGTTTCCTAGGGAAACGGCTGGACCGAGAACAGCGGCCCCGATCTCGTGTGCAGAGGAGCTGCTGCTGGTCCCCCTATCCGCCCAGTCCCTGTGGGAGCGGCGGTCAGGAGACCTGCAGAGACCAATGTCGCGGCGAGACCGGTGCGTGTCCTCGCGGCGCGTCATACCGCTGGTACCAGCCGAGGCTGGCACCAACAATCGGGAGGGGGGAACCTCTTCCCAGCCTCAGCCCGTGGCTGGTCAGACACAGTCACGTCTACCAGGGTTACCAGCTGGTCGCTGCGAGAGCGGCCGCTGGCCTGGCAAGAGTCACGAGCGGCTCTCACCAGCTTCTGCTCCGTGCGGCGGTCCTGGCACCGAGCGAATTCTGGCGCCAAAACTTTGGCTATACGCTCTCCCGCGGGAGATCGTATACTCGGAACCTCTCGCGAACGAGAGACCGAGCTGCAACCTGGCGTAGCGGAAGCGCTGCAAACACCAGGCGAGGAAGTACCGGTGGTAGCCGTTACCCCTCTGGTCCCCGTCGTCTTCTTCCTTGCGGAAGGGGAGACGGGCCCTGTTCCCGAAAGAGCAGGAGGACCAGCAGAAGGACCCCCCGTCCCATCGGAGTGGGACGGGCCCTTAGAAGTTCCCGAAGGAGCCTTCTTAGGGGGGGGAGGCAGCCTTCTTCTTCTTCGGCTTGGTAGCCTTAGAAGTCGAAGGGGAAGAGGCGGCAGACAGACGTCAGATCCTCCATCCAGGACAGAGCCGGGGCAATTGCCGAAGCAACACGGCCTGGCTGCACCTGTCCGGAAGGACCTGAGTCTGGGGCAGCAGCACCGTGGACAGGAACGACGTGGGCAGGAGCGGGAACAGCAGGAGCGGCTGGGCCAGTAGCAAGAACAGCGGTAGTGGCAGGCAAGTCAGGTAACCCAGGAGGCTTAGCTTCAGCCATCGACATCCTGGGTACCAGTGGCAAGTCCAGGGGAGGTCTGGGCGGCGGAAGTCTGGGGTCGGCAGCACAAAGAACCCAGGTGGAGCGGCACACCCCTCCTCGGTACGGCAACGATTGGCCCTTTAACGGCGGCTGTTGGCGTCACCGTCATCACAGGCGGGGTATCACAAGTAGAGGAGGGGCGGCGTACCCTGGGGTAGTGATGTGGTGGTCACCGCTCCATGGGTGACCGCCCCCGCCAGACGCTGAAACAACCCCTGGACACTAGGCACGCCCTGCAGACCCAAGGACGCCCACACCTGTCCCAGGTTACTTGTTCTGCGGAAGCAACAGAGTGATTAGTGGAGGGGTACCCGACGACTTCTTGGCAGGCCTTCGCTTCCCCCACCCCCGCACAGCCGTGACAATCATGTGAAAATGAAACAGGATACTGCACTTGAGAGCGGAACCTTGATCCAAAATGAAAATGATGCAATCATAATAATATATGAAAATGAAAAAGAATACCGCACTTGCAATTTCACTTGCACACAAAATAATAGAAGGACAAATCCGGGTAAGAGCGGAAACTTGATCCAATTGATGTATCAAAAATATAAAATTAATGGGAGAAGGATCAAATCCCGGGTAAGAGCGGAAAAAGCCGGATTGATCCATGAAAAATGATGAGCAATAAATGAAAATAAAAAGAATACTGCAATTGCAATTCCACTTTCATTGCAATCTATTATACAAAATAAGAGGCTCGTGCCGAGCGCCTTCACACTCTCGGCAACGAACGCACAGGGCAAAAATATAATGAAAGGAGTACTTACATATTTAATTACACACTTTCGCCCAAAATACATGACTCGGCGAGAGCGCGCTCCCGCCCTCGGCACCGAGACATAATTCAAGGGAATCAATTTCACGAAAAGAGCGGAAACCGCCGTATCTACGGCGATAGCTCCATCTTGACCCATAATTAAGTAATGAAAATGAAAACAGAGTACTTACAGTTTCATTTTCAACTCAAACAAACCGTTATTAGAAAACAAAATATAAACAAAGCATACGACAATGAAGCGGGCAGAGAGCGATGACGAACACGTCCTTCATACCCGCGGCCGAGAGCAAAAGTGATTCTTCACCTCTCAGGCGCGCGCACTGTCGGACAAGCAGTTAACTACCGTTCTCCTCTTGTTCGAAGCTTACGACCGTTCCAGCTGCCGCTAGCTACTTCCTAGGGTTTGTATTCGTGTTGGAACAATGGGAAGTTTATTGACACAAGCGACTCCGTAAACATCGAGATGGCGTCATCTTCTAAATATTTCGAGTTGTAAGTTAAAATGTTGAACGCGTTTTGGTGAGATTTGGGCTGCCGTGTACACCCTTTTCACTACCCTCTGTTTAAATCTTAAAATTTGAACTTAATTTCTAACTTTGGAGAAAATACTTACTTCGAAAGGAGAGTAGAGGTCTTTAGCTCCGTTTCTCAAAAACAACAAGTCGCGACTGATGCCCATCTCCAGTGTCAGGACGCGTTATACTGTACTTTTTTTGGGGTTGTACACATTGATCGTACATGGTCCACCCCAGTACCATGCGGTTTTTTACCCTAATCAATAAAAAATACATCGGAAAAATATATATTCTTCTGCAAACAAGAGACGGAGCTCTCCTTTAGATTTACCATCTTCAGAGGTAAATTACGGTTTAATTACAGTCGACCGAATGAATATTACTTTAAATTCTAGGGTAAAACACCACAGAAGGCCAACCCTCACCACGGTGGACGGGTCTTATTCACTCGATATTTAATTGGTGAAACAAGAATACAATTGCAACTCTAAGCATACCATTTAAAAGATTGAAGTTTCATCAACATAATGTGATATATGAAAGCCCTATACGAACTAAAATAAGCATGTGAGCTCTTCGTAAAATATGTTTTCAAGGCAGTTTTGAAATCCAATATGGCGGCTACGTTTTGCATGGAAGGTTCTGAACAGTGACGGCCACCATCTTTCCCCAGCCTTCCCAGCACTCATTTGAACAATGTTAGCGTATAATGTAACGTTTATTGATCTTACTCAAGATTGCAGTTGTAATCAGCACAATAAAACAACATTTTGTTGCCTATATTAGTGAAAGTATGAAACTTGTTATTCCCAGGGTCATGGTTTGAACTGAATTCATTCTTACCTTGTAATCGGCGGTTTTTATCCTTACTGCCATCACAACTGAAACTCCACAGTGCTTATTTGATTGTTATTATACACATTTTGGTCTCAGTTCACTCCACATTGCACTTTAAACCCGTTACTGTTGCTGGTTCCTAAGCGCGCGCCACAAACACAGTTACAAACAGCATACAACGAAACTGCAAAGTTTTATCCTAAATTGTTTACTTTACTCGTTATTTAGTTTAAATTTACTTTGTTATTTAAACATTTTAATTTAATTCATGTTATATTATCCCTTTTTTTTGCAACAAATTCATTACCCCGAAAAATTACAGATATTTCCTAAAGTAAATACAATCAAATGTTTCTAACGTTTCGTACATCTGGCTGCCGAAAACCATAGAGGAACGACTATGGATAAGTCATAGAGAACGAAATACGTAAGAAGTGATTACATACATTTTTTTTTTGCTAGCACTTTTAATAGATTTCAGTCTATATTAGTATTTTGAATTTCTTTAATAACCGTATGCCAGAAATAAATGTAACCTTTAATGTTTGCATGCTAAGAATGGCAAAATCATCGTTGCCACATTAGTGGAGGCTTCACACATACGCAGTTTCATTATTATAAACAGTTTCCATGAATTCTAGTTGTCATAGTAATGCAATAATGATAAAATTGCTTTAATAATTATGTATATATACTTCCAATACATAGCCTAATTTCACCAATTCAACGTTTTGTGTGTAGTCTTATACCCAGTTTGGAGGGTCAACACATACCGAATGGCAACAGAGAGAGAGAGAGAGAGAGAGAGAGAGAGAGAGAGAGAGAGAGAGAGAGAGAGAGAGAGTGAGAGAGAAGAGAGAAGGAAGGAAGAAGGAACGAAGGAAAGGGGTGGCGGTGGAGGGGGGGGGGGGGGGGGGGGGGGGGGGGGGGGGGGGGGCGGGGGGGTAGGTGGAGCTTTATATGCTCGTGTTCGTATCCATTTCTGCATAATGGAGTTTTTGTCTCTTGGTACAAGGACAAGTGTCGTTATTCTTTACGATTAGTGATTCACGATACCCTTATAAATTACAGCACTGGGTGTAATGCACTATACAAAATCTCGTTCTGATACAAGTGTTCGTTACAGAAATAGGTATTGCCAAAAACGTGCTTGCACTGTCTCTGAAACCATAGTAGGTATGATGCTTAGTTGTCAATCAAGTTTTTTGTAATCAAGTATTTTTTTCAAAAAAGCTATTGAATAAATTTGTATTTTTCCCAATCAAAAACATATGCCCCTCAATGCTAACTTTCCTCTTTTAACGACATTTCTGGTCATTGCAAATTCGGCCCCATAATTTCTTATGGTGCGAAAACAGAGGCGCATCGACCGAAAATGATTGCGTCACACTACGGCGATAATCCGGCAGTAAAACATCTTTAATTTATATCCAAAAAGTAAATAATGAAGATATATATGCGCATTACGATTATACCAATTACATGAAGAACTGATAATCTGCATGAATAACTGGTAAACTGTTCTGCAAGAAAGTTGAGTAAAGCAATTATTTACAATAGGTACGAAAGTCAAGATGTCGTGACGTCATAATACAGGACTTGAAAGAACGTTCGAATTCCAAAAAATAATTACTTAAATTTGAGTCAGAATCGAGTTACTTTTTCAATAACGAATATTTTCAAATTAATCATCATAAATATGTAAAATATTGATGTTTTACTATTTATTAAAAAAATTATCGAAGTGCACGCTTCGTCGTCGTCTTCTACAAAACAGTTGTTTACTCGGTGAGGAAAAGTTTTCCGTTTGTTGTGATAAAAGTGCCCCAGCGTCTGTGGGCACAAGTGGTGTGCGGATTTATCACAAGGAAATGGTTAGTTTATTGACACAAGTGATCCGTAAACATCAAGATGGCGTCAATCTTCTAAATACCTCGAGTTGTAAGTAAAAATGTTGAACGCGTTTGGTGAGATTTGCACTACGTTTGAGACCGTTTTTCAGTACCCTCTGTTAAATCTTAAAATTTCTTGCAGAACAGTTTACCAGTTATTCATGCAGATTATCAGATATCAGCTCTTCATGTAATTGGTATAATCGTAATGCGCATATATATCTTCATTATTTACTTTTTGGATATATGAAGATGTTTTACTGCCGGATTATCGCCGTAGTGTGACGCAATCATTTTCGGTCGATGCGCCTCTGTTTTCGCACCATAAGAAATTATGGGGCCGAATTTGCAATGACCAGAAAGTCGTTAAAAGAGGAACGTTAGCATTGAGGGGCATATGTTTTGATTGAGAAAAAATACAAATTTATTCAATAGCTTTTTTGTAAAAAATACTTGATTACAAATAACTGATTGACACTAAGCAGCATACCTACTATGGGTTTCAGAGACAGTGCAAGCACGTTTTTGGGCAATACCTATTTCTGTAACGAACACTTGTATCAGAACGAGATTTTGTATAGTGCATTCAACCCAGTGCTGTAATTTATAAGGGTATCATGAATCACTAATCGTAAAGAATAACGACACTTGTCCTTGTACCAAGAGACATAAACTCCATTATGCAGAAATGGATACGAAACACGTGTATAAAGCTCCACCTACCCCCCCCCCCCCCTCCACCGCCACCCCTTTCCTTGTTCCTTCGCCTTCCTCTCTCTCTCTCTCTCTCGCTCTCTCTCTCTCTCTCTCTCTCTCTCTCTCTCTTGCCATTCAGTATGTGTTGACCTCCAAACTGGGTATAAGACTACACACAAAACGTGAAATTGGTGAAATTAGGCTATGTATTGGAAGTATATATACATAATTATTAAAGCAATTTTATCATTATTGCATTACTATGACAACTAAAATTCATGGAAAACTGTTTATAATAATGAAAACTGCGGTATGTGTGAAGCTCCATTAATGTGGCAACGATGATTTTGCATTCTTAGCATGCAAACATTAAAAGGTTACATTTATTTCTGGCATACGGTTATTAAAGAAATTCAAAATACTAATATAGACTGAAATCTATTAAAAGTGCTAGCAAAAAAAAAAAAAAAAAAAAAAGCATATAGGGTAAAACATCACAGCAGGCCAAAACAGGCCACCTACAATCGAACGCTTGCCACCCTCCAAAAAAGTACATTATAACGCGTCCTGACACCGGAGATGGGCATCAGTCACGACTTCTTGTTGGTGAGAAACGGAGCTAAAGACCTCTACTATCCTTTCGAAGTAAGTATTTTCTCCAAAGTTAGAAATTAAGGCCAAATTTTAAGATTTAAACAGAGGGTACTGAAATGGGCGTCCACGACAGTGGAAATCTCACCAAAACGCTTTAGAAATTTTTACTTACAACTAAACATGTTTCGAAGATTGACGCCATCTCGATGTTTACGGAGTCGCTTGTGTCAACAAACTTTCCTTTTCCTGTGATAAATCCGTACACCACTTGTACCCACAGACGCTGGAGCACTTTTATCACAACAATCGAAACACGATTTCTCACCAACAACAAGCCAGGAGTACACAGCTGTTTTGGTAGAAGATGACGAGAAGTGTGCTCTTAGCTAATTTTTAAATAAGTAGTAAAACATCAATATTTTACATATTTATGATGATTAATTTGAAAATATTCGTTATTGAAAAAGTAACTCGACTCTGACTCAAATTTAAGTAATTATTTTTCTGAATTAGAACGTTCTTTTAAGTTCTGTATTATGACGTCACGACATCTTGATCTTTCGTACCTATTGTAAATAATTGCTACACTCAACTGGTCATTGCAGAACAATTTACCAGTTATTCATGCAGATTGTTTATCAGCTATACATGGTAATTGTTATAATCGTAATGCGCATATATATCATTATTATTTACTTTTTGGATAGATGAAGATGTTTTACTGCTGGATTATCGCCGTAGTGTGACGCAATCGTTTTCGGTCCATGGGCCTCTGTCTGTTTTTCGCACCATAAGAAATTATGGGGCCGAATTTGCAATGACCAGAAAGTCATTAAAAGAGGAAAGTTAGCATTGAGGGGCATATGTTTTTACTGAGAAAATGATATTGTTAGTTACAATAAAGTTTCATACATACTTACCTGGCAGATATATACATAGCTAAGACTGCCGTCGTCCCCCGACAGAAATTCAAATTTCGCGCCACTCGCTACAGGTAGGTCATGTGATCTACCCGGCCTGCCCTGGGCGGCAGGACTAGGAACCATCCCCGTTTTCTATCATATTTTCTCTCTTCCACCTGTCTCCTGCGGGGAGGCTGGGTGGGCCTTTAATTGTATATATCTGCCAGGTAAGTATGTATGAAACTTTATTGTAACATAACAATATCATTTTCATACAATCAACTTACCTGTCAGATATTATACATAGCTGATTGGCACCCTTCGGTGGAGGGTAAAGAAGACAGCTACTATATGGAATAGACAGGTAAACAACATATGTTGTAGGTATAAATAAAACCTTGGTTTCCTACCTGATAGGTGGTAGACTTCGTGGGTGTTTGCCCTTTTGCCCAGTAGTCTGCATCACTCAAGAAACTTTAGCGAGATATATGATCTATGGCCAAGAGTTCTTGTGGTCTGCCGATGGGGTCTTATCCGCTTACTCGGCAGAGCCTGAAAGGACTTTGTCAATGGGTGGCTGATCCACTTATATGACAATACACCTTATGAAGGAGCACACAACCAATCCGACCACCTGATCCTAACCAATATGTTAGAACTAAGGATTGTTCCGAGTTATCCCCGAACTCTTCACAACAACCGTATCACAAAAACCACTACGCACACATACATAATTTCTCAAAAAAAAAATTATACTCATCTAATTAGATGACAAGATTCTCTTACTGAACAACATAGACGGCCGCCCGTGCTAAACCAAGTCCTCCATTGTTCGAAGAGACTCCAGACCATATCTAAAAAGAAGAAAAGTATATACTTTTAAGGATTGGTGTCGGCTCCCGTACCCAGAATCGTATCCGCCGATACGAAAAGGACCAGAGAAAACACTTCTCATATGTCACACGAACGTCTTTCAAGTAATGAGATGCAAATACTGAGTTGCATCTCCAAAATGTCGTATCTATGATGTTTTTAAGCGACATATTCTTATGAAACGAGAGAGACGTCGCTACTGCTCTCACTTCATGAGCTTTAACTTTCAACAGTCGTAACTGTTCGTCAGAACAGACCTTATGCGCGTCTGTAATGACGTTCCTCACAAAGAATGCCAGCGCATTCTTGGACATCAGTCTTGTGGGTCTTTTTAGCCGCGCACCAAAGACCTTGTCTAGAGCCTCCCATCTGATGCTTCTCTGAATGTAGAACTTTAGAGCTCTTACAGGGCATAGAGATCTTTCTGTTCTCTTCCTACGAGACTCGATATGCCTTTGACTTCGAATGACTTAGGCCAGGGATTCGAGGGATTCTCATTCTTAGCTAAAAACAGGGTCTTAAACGAGCAAATAGCTGAGTCTCCCTTGAAACCTACTTTATCTTGCAGAGCATGTAATTCACTAACTCTCTTTGCCGTAGCTAAAGATAATAGGAATAGGCATTTTCTGGTGATGTCTCGAAACGAAGCCAGATGAGGAAGTTCGAATCTTTCAGATGAAAGAAACTTGAGGACCACGTCTAGGTTCCAGTTCAGATCGAGGGGGCCGGTTCCTTCGACTTTGAAGTCTCAAATGACCTTATGAGATCGTGGAGATCTTTATTATCTGCCAGATCTAATCCTCTATTCCTGAAGACAGCCGAGAGCATACTTCCGTATCCCTTTATTGTGGATACAGCTAGATGAGATTGCTCTCTCAGGAATAGAAGGACAAATCAGCAATTTCCGCTATAAGAGGTAGTGGAGGAGGACAACTTCTTAGTTCTACACCACCTTCTAAAAACCTCCCCACACTTCGACTGATATACTTTCGTTAGTGGAGGTTCTGCGTGCTCTCGCGATCGCGCTTGCAACTTCGCGAGAAAACCCTCTCGCTCTGACGAGTCTTTCGATAGTCGAAAGGCAGTCAGAGCGGGAGAGCGGGGAGGTTTTTGATGATACCTCTTGAAGTGTGGTTGTCTGAGAAGATCCATCCTTCTTGGTAGGGATCTTGGAAAGTCTACGATCCACTCTACCACCTCCGTGAACCAATCTTGGGCCGGCCAAAAGGGGGCGCATCAATGTCATCCTCGTCTCCTTGACGCCACCAACAAACTTTTTTAGTACTAGTCCCAGGATTTTGAATGGAAGAAAAGCATAGACGTCTCGCGAGACCAATCTAGCAGGAAGGCGTCTACCATAAGAGCTCTTGGATCTTCCACGACCGAGCAAAAGACTGCCAGCCTTTTGGAAATGAATGTGGCGAAGAGATCCACATGAGGTGTCCCCCACAGCGACCAGAGATCTTGACACACCTCCTCGTGTAGGGTCTCCACTGTATGAAAGACCTGGTTCCTCCTGCTGAGTCTGTCCGCCCTCACATTCTTTACTCCCTGCACGAACCTTGTCAGAAGGGAGATGTTCCTGTGAGACGCCCAAAGCAAAAGGTCTCTCGTCAGTTCGTAAAGGAACGAGGAGTGAGTCCCTCCTGTTTTCGAATGTAGGCAAGTGCGGTGGTGTTGTCCACGTTTACTTGCAACTACTTTGTTCGACACAGAGGTTCTAGACTCTTCAAAGCCAGATGCACGGCGAAGAGCTCTTTGCAGTTTATATGCCAAGTCACCTGCGCTGGTTCCCAGGTGCCTGACACCTCCTTCGAGCCTAATGTTGCTCCCAACCTTTCTCCGACGCGTCGGAGTACAACACTAAGTCTGGGTTCTGTGTCCTTAGAGAAAATCCCTTTGTTCTCTTCCAGAGGGGGCAACCACCATTCCAGGTGCGATCTTATCTCCCACTGGAATGGGAAAGGCGTCCGACAGTTGTCCAGTTTTCCAACTCCAAGACTTCTTGAGGAAGAATTGAAGCGGACGTAAATGAAGTCTTCCTAGCGGGAAGAACTGTTCGAGCGAGGAAAGGGTCCCTAGCAGGCTCAACCATTCCCTCGCCGACGTATGTTCCTTCCTTAAGAAGAGAGAGACTATCTGCAAACCTTTTGCGATTCTCTCTTGCGAAGGAAATACTTGAAAACAACCCTGAGAATCCATCCGAATCCCCAGATAGACTAAGTCCTGTCTGGGGGTCAGCTGCGACTTCTCGAGGTTCACGAGCAATCCCAACGCTTTGATCAGAATCTAAAGTTAACGTCAGGTCCTCCAAGCACTGTCTCTCTGATCTGGCCCTGATGAGCCAGTCGTCCAGATACAGAGAGATATTTACTCCTTTGAGGTGAAGAAACCTCGCCACATTCTTCATCAGGCTTGTGAAGACCTGAGGAGCTGTGGGACAGGCCGAAACACAAGGCTCTGAACTGAAAGATCCCTTCCCCCCGTCATGAAACGGAGGTACTTCTTCGATGAAGGGTGGATCGGGACGTGAAAGTAGGCGTCCTGGAGATCTAGGAGACACCATCCAATCTCCTTGTCGCAATGACGCAAGGACTGAAGCAGAAGTCTCCATCGAGAACTTCTCCTTCCGAACAAATTTGTTCAGAGAGCTGACGTCCAGTACTGGTCTCCAGCCTCCCGAGGCTTTCGCAACCAGAAAAAGGCGATTGTAAAACCCCGGGGAGTTTTGATCCAGTACTAGTTCTATCGCTCTCTTGTCCCACATTTGTTCCACCATCAATCGAAGAGTATCCCTCAGCATAGATCCTTGTACTTGGCGTTAGTTCCTGTGGTATTGACGTTAGGGGAGGAGTGTTCAGGAAAGGGATACGATATCCCTTCCTTATTATAGCCAACGATGACGCGTCTGCGTTTATAAGTGTCCAGGCCTCCACAAATCCCAGGAGCCTGGCACCTACTGGTGCTTGGAGGAGAGAAAGCTTCACTTTCCCTTTTTAAAGGGACGAAAGGCAGACCTACCTCTCTTCTCAGGAGCCTTCCTTCTTGCGGAGGTCTGGAGGTAGGGCCCACCTCGAAAGGCTGAACCGATGTACTCGGTCCTTTCTTGTCAGTTGTAGAAGCAGGCTTCTTCTTCCTTGCTGACTGCGTCAGAAGGTCCTGAGTCGCCTTCTCAGTTAATGAATGAGCAATGTCCTTCACCAACTGAGAAGGGAACAAAAAGTCAGACAAAGGCGAATACAGCAGCGCTGCCCTCTGAGCGTGGGAGACTGCCTTGTTAAAAAGGCACCACCATACCGTCCTCTTCTTTAGAAGACCTGCTCCAAACAAAGAGGAGATTTTCAAACGAGCCCATCCTGCACGCTTTGTCTATACAAGACAATATGCACAAGAGGGCTTCCGGTTCGATTCCTTCCGAATCATGGGCTTTCTTGGACATCACCCCAAGGGACCAATCTAAGAAGTTGAAAACTTCCAATACATGAAAGAGTCCTTGAGGAGATGGTCCAGTTCAGAAATGCCCTACGTAATCCGTGCCGAGTTGAGACCTTGTCGACGTGAAGCGTCAACTAAGGTCGAAAAGTCTGCTTCTGACGTAGACGGAAGAGTAATACTCATATTCTCTCCCGTCTGATACCAAATGCCTCTTTTATTTTACCAGCTAGTCTCGCTGGAGGCATGCAGAAGACCGTTCTTACTAAGTCCTTCTTAGACTTCATCCAAGAGTCTAAGGATTGTAGAGCCCTCTTCATTGAAATGGTGGGCTTCATTTTGAGAAAAGACGAAGACTTCTTCGTCTTAGCACTAGAAAACAGAGAGCGCGGAGAAGGAGGAGCGGCAGGAGTCAATTCGTCTCCATACTCCTCTAGAAGCAAGGCAGTCAAAACTTTATAGTTCGACAGTCCTTCCTCTTCTTGATATTCTTCGTCCGAGTTTACTTCCAACTCGGGATCTAAATGAGTCTCCGCTCCCAACTCTGTACGTTCTTCCTCTGGAGGAGACAAAACTCCTAATAGGAGAGGGGCTAAGGGAATGATATTCCTTCCTCTTCCCGCTTTAATAGCCCTGGAAGGCGCCAAAAGCTCAGGCTTCTCTCCATAAATAGAAGACGCTTCCCGCTTGGATGACGCTTCTCGTCCGCCAAGCGTCCTGGCTGACGCCTCCCGCTTACTTGGCTGCTGACGTCGGATGCCGCCTCGCGCCTGAGACGCTCGCTCTCAAAAGGCGTCCTAACTGGCGCCAAAATATTGGTTGGAGCTTCACGTCTACCAACAGCTTTCAAAGACGCTTCATGTCTAAAACGACGTCTCAAGTCTCTCTGGCGTTACGAATCTTTCGTAAGCTACCGATCTCGCTCTCGAACCCGAAGCTTCTGTAATATGTTTAGAAGCTTCACGTCTGCATGACGCTTCTCGCTTAGCAGGGGAGAGGAGGTGAGACTTCTTGATTGGAAGCGCAACGTCCTTCCTACGAGGCGCTAAAACTCCCACCAGAGAGGCCAGTTGTTCTGTACTGCCATAATAATCTTCCTTGAAGCTTCTCCCACGTCAACTGCATGACACTATCGTCATCAATCGGGGGAGAAGTAGGAAAGGGTACTTCTGCGTCCTCGTCGGGTGACGCTGACGCCACCTTCGCCTTCTTAATAGAAGAGGGAGCGTCATCTGAGAACGCTCTGGGCTCGAATCAATTTCGGGTTCTTTCAAATGACGTTTTCAGAGGCCTCGATAAATCCGACTCCTTCCACCCTCGTTTAGGTGAGGGAGAGGGAGAGGATGAGAAACACTCACGAAGGACGCTTTTTCTAAAGCGCCCTTGAGCAGCCTGCCACGAAACAGAGCTTGCTGAAGGGACGTCTGACTGTTGGGGATTCCCCACGACCTCCTTAAGGCTTCGACTTTCCTTCTCCTCTGGGCATGGGAGCTTGGAAGAGGTCTAGGCCTGGGAGCGTCGCAGGGACGATCAAACGCCCCCTCCACAACACTGGGAGAACTCACTTCACTGTAATGCTCACTTTCACTAGCCTTACCTTGTAAGTCCGCCATTTTGGACTTCATGTCTCGAATAGTAGCTTTCAGATCGGCGATTTCCGAGGCCGATTCCGAAAGTACACTTTGTGAATTAGGACACATAGGGAGAATCTAAATCATTAGGATTAGAATAATTATCAGTAAAAAGGGCTCAATAGGCCTTGAACTCACACCTTTAGACGTCTAACCCTATCCCTCTCTAACTTCTTCAAATAAGAAGTTAAAGTCTTCCACTCTTCTGCATTTAATCCCTCGCATTCATTACAAGATATTAGACAGAACACTGAAACCCCCTACATTTACGACATACAGTGTGAGGATCAACCGAAGCTTTCGGTATCTCACCCTGCAGCCTACATTCACACACATTCTCACACTCACATTTAGAATCAGACATACTGAGAAAAATCCAAAAAGCAATTCCAAAAACAGTCCACAGTAGCGAATGCCCAAAAACACGATCCAGATACGTCACCAAAAAGCCGAGAAACGATGATCAAAGTATGAAATAAGAATCTAAGTCAGGAGGTAATAGCAACAATGTTGATACACCGGCGACAGAGAAAATATGATAGAAAACGGGGATGGTTCCTAGTCTGCCGCCAGGGCAGGCCGGTAGATCACCTGACCTACCTGTAGCGAGTGGCGCGAAAATTTGAATTTCTGTCGGGGACGACGGAGTCTTAGCTATGTATATATCTGACAGGTAAGTTGATTGTATGAAAAATACAAAAATTTATTCAGCTAGCTAGCTTGTAAAAAATACTTGGTTATACTAAAAATTGATTGACAACTAAGCAAGCATGTCAAAACTATGGGTTTCAGAGACAGTGCAAGCACGTTTTTGGGCAATACCTATTTCTGTAACGAACACTCGTAACAGAACAAGATTTTGCTATAGTGCATTACACCCAGTGCCGTAATTTATAAGGGTATCGTGAATCACTAATCGTAAAGAATAACGACACTTGTCCTTGTACCAAGAGACAAAAACTCCATTATGCAGAAATGGATACGAACACGTGTATAAAGCTCCACCTACCCTCTCCACCCCGCCATCCCTTTCTTCTTCGTTCCTCTCTCTCTCATCTCTCTCTCTCTCTCCTCTCTCTCTCTCTCTCTCTCTCTCTGTTGCCATTTCGGTAATGGTGTTGACCCTCCAAACTGCAACATTAAAGGTTCATTTATTTCTGGCATACGATTTATTAAAGAAAATTCAAAATACTAGTAAAGAGAAGACTGAAATCAATGAAAAGTGCTAGCGAAAAACAAAAAAGCAAAAAAAAAACAAAAAAAAAAAAAAAAAAAAAAAAAAGTAGTTCGTTCCTCTGCACTTTTCCGTATTCGTTCCTCTATGGTTTTCGGCAGCCGGATGTACGAAAACGTTAGAAACATTTGATTTTATCTACTTTAGAAATATCTGTAAATTTTTCGGGGTAATTTGGTTGTAAAAAAGGGATAATATACATGAATTAAATCAAAATTTTAAATAACAATGAAATTTAAACTAAATAACGAGTAAAGTAAACAGTTTAGGGAATAAAACTTTGCTGTTTCGTCGTCTGCTGTTCGTAATTGTGTTTTATGGCGCGCGCTTAGAAACCAGCAACAGCAAGCGGGTTTAAGTGCAATGTGGAGTGAACTGAGACCAAAATGTGTATAATAACAATCAAATAAGCACTGTGGAGTTTCAGTTGTGATGGCAGTAAGGATAAAAACCGCCGATTACAAGGTAAGAATGAATTCAGTTTAAACCATAACCCCGGGAATAACAAGTTTCATACTTTCACTAATATAGGCAACAAAATGTTGTTTTATTGTGCTGATTACAACTGCAATCTTGAGTAAGATCAATAAACGTTACATATATACGCTAACATTGTTCAAATGAGTGCTGGGAAGGCTGGGGAAAGATGGTGGCCGTCACTGTTCAGAACCTTCCATGCAAAACGTAGCCGCCATATTGGATTTCAAAACTGCCTTGAAAACATATTTTACGAAGAGCTCACATGCTTATTTTAGTTCGTATAGGGCTTTCATATATCACATTATGTTGACGAAACTTCAATCTTTTAAATGGTATGCTTAGAGTTGCAATTGTATTCTTGTTTCACCAATTAAATATCGAGTGAATAAGACCCGTCCACCGTGGTGAGGGTTGGCCTTCCGTGGTGTTTTACCCTACTTACTTCGAAAGGAGAGTAGAGGTCTTTAGCTCCGTTTCTCACCAACAACAAGTCGCGACTCATGCCCATCTCCGGTGTCAGGACGCGTTATAATGTACTTTTTCGGAGGGTGGCAAGCGTTGATTGTAGGTGGCCTGTTTGGCCTGCCGTGGTGTTTTACCCCAGTTCAGCAGGTAAAATAACATAGGAAAACGTCAATTGCCAAAGTCTATTGTACCGCGGAATGCGGGCTTAGAATTACCCAGAATCCGTGCCAACAGGGAAGCCTTTAGGCCTAAGTTCAGCCTAGAATACCCTCATCCCTTCACTGGAACCTAAAAATTCCCCACATTGGGGGGAGGGGCTAAAACTGAACATATAATGTTCATTCGCCTAATTGTGAGGATGTCCTTGAACTTTCAAGTAGCCTATTTGCCAACTTTTTGATATAATCTAAATAACCTGACGTGACAACAATGAGGTATGAAGCTTCAAGACACTCAGAGTAACCTTCCTCGTCACACTTCGTTGATCTGGCGACAATTTTCAAAAGCCCCATGCTGTCAGATCACACCTTCCTACAAGGTCACTTATCATGGCATAATCTGATAAAACTACACCAAAATGTGAGGCATATAATTAAAAGCATTACCTTGCTCACGTTGGCCGGCGTCAGCCATGACATCGTCGTCCATGTCATGTCGTTGGTTTCTCCGGATCTGGCGCCCGTTTGCGGTCCTGCACGTCACTCCAGAATAAACAAGAATGAAAAACAATATGACCGTGTTCCCGGTACACATCAAGGAATAGCGTGGCAAAATTTCACTAGACAAACACGATGCCAGAAACTATTAGCCTAGTTGTGCGAAGTCCGCACGTCACCGAGAACCTAGCGCCGCACCGGGTCCGGGAGGGAGGTGTAGTCACTGTAGTGTTAATTGCCAAGCAATGTTATGTTGCTACACTAACTAGACGAAATAGTCATCCTGGTTATATTATATTAACCGTATCTTTACCAGTATATGAGTTGGGTTTACTAATTAAACCTTTTTAGAGTTAGATTTTCTCCTTTCCGAAATTCAGGTACTTCATATATTTTGAAACATTACGTAACTTTAATGATAGTAAAATTTAGAATCGAACGAGATACGCTGACAATGCTCAGTCTTGAAGCTGATTTATTACATTTCATATATATATATATATATATATATATATATATATATATATATATATACTGTTTTAGTTATGATTGTAATATATGATTTGATGCGTAAATTAGGCTACAAAGTGAACGCCGGCAAGTAAATTTATTCATTAAGTTTTCATCAGAAAGTGGGAAATTACAACAAACTGCACTGAAATGTATTTCTTTACTAAAAAACGGTTGCCTTTTGCGTTCCCCAGAGTAAGGAGCCAAGCTCCATAAATCCTTCGATATTCTTAGGCAGTTTGTTCTTTCCTTTCTTATCAACCTAATATATAACATAGGTCTAGGCTTAAAAAACTATATTAAACATGTAGGTCTATGCCATCTTTTATGATCCTGATATTTTGTAATGAGATATTTCCCCAGGAGAATGGACAGCATATTATGCATGATTTATGGTATATATATGGCAATCCTAAGCCAAACGAATGCCCTATTCAGGGCTATGAGTTTCAAAAAATTGGAAAAGAGCACCTCATAATTGGTCCAATTTTCAGCAACAAACTACATAAATATGAAGAAAATACACGATTATAATACATCACTTCCTAGTATACTGATATCGAAACTTATTCGGTTATAATCAGTTGAATCACTTCAATTAATGCAATTGCCTAACACAGATTTGCAATTGTTTTCTACAAAAAATACTAATTAAACTTGACCAAGTTTACAATAATGTAAGTCAGTCTTCGCCCTAAGATTAATTTACAAATCAAACCAATTTTATTAACCATATATATATATATATATATATATATATATATATATATATATATATATATATATATATATAATTACGAGGGCAGATTGAAGATGCTGGTCCTAAAGAATGAATGCATTATAGGACATCACGTTTGGGTTACGTTATCTGCTGTTGTCACAATCGGTTTCTTAATTGACCGTCGTAAATGATATTGGCGCGTAAACACTCGAGACTAGTGAGATGGTTCGTTTTCTAATAATATTAGTCTTTTCAAAAATATTAGATATGTGTAATGTGGTTAATGAAACGGTTATAATTTAAATTAGCTTTTCTTAATGGAAAAAAGTTTTAATAACGTAAATATAATATGCAGACCTTCAGCTCCGCATGCGTGAGGATTGCAGACCTCACCTCTGCATTCAATGACTCCCATTCGAAACTTCTCCGCACTTTTGGTCGTTTCTCCGCGTTTTGGCAACACTGCTGGTCACTGGCACTGGCGACTGGCATCCCACTATCAGTGTTGCCAAATTGGGAATGGCAATTTCATGCTGATTTTCCTCCATAAAGAAAAAAAAAATAACCCAAGAAAATGACGCACCTACTTCAGCTAAAGCGAAACGAAGAAACTAGATTTCATTTAGGATGCCAAAATTAACTTAACATTGTCTTCTACATCTCGATAATTTACGTGTTCCTTGCACAGCTGCCTTGCTCGTGAGCTGTATATAAAGCCATTGTAGACACCAATTTGATTTACATTTTATTAAGGTAAATTGTATTATTTCCCGCATTTATCATGTCGCATTAATCCATACTTTACAGAAGGCACATCTCTATGTTTTGTGAGTTACATTTTGTTCCTCATGTCATGGTGAGGAAAAATCCTCCCGTGACATTCACACTCAGCTTTGTGTTGATAATATTCATGCTGCTAAATAATCTTTGTAGCACTACAGCATTTGAGTGTTGAAAATGAAGAGATTTCGTGCAAAATCTGCAACATCTTTGTAGGATTACTTCCAATGGCATCTCTGTAGTCAGAAACTTCTGTCCAAAACTTTTCAGTTTTACCGGTATTGGCCAATTTCTGCCAATGAATACTGTGATATTGTAGTTCAATATTTGCTATAGCCTATCAATAGCACTTAATTTCAGTGCCTCAAGAAGAGGCATGAGTTGCTCTTTCGAGCATGTTTCCAATGTGTACACTACGTTATGTGATTCCTGTTAGTTCCGAAACCTATTTTGTGTAAGTCCTAACAATGGTATTTTTGTTTTTAACTAGATATATCAAACATTAGAATGGAAAAATATTCAGCTTGACATTATAAAGGTTTTACGTCATAATATGCTAGATGTATTGAAAAATAAATGCTAGTTTTCCTGGCAGATGCAAGATTCAAAACTGTCGCTAGTTAGTTCAAGAAAATGCTAGATCTAGGCTAGCATTAAAAATGCTAAGTTGGCGGTGGCCTCATGATTAATACTCGTAGCGTCGCAGCGAAGATCCAGGATCTGCACAAAGAAATCGTGGTATTCACAATCTTTCCAGTCACTTGGCATTTCCCATAATCAGCCATTTCAAATACGAAAATAAGGAGCTATAATAAGTTGTAGTTATCAATAGCAGTTAACACATTAGCCTTCGCATAATAGATAAAATAAATAAAATAGCATGCCACCCAGTGGCCATTAGAAAATTGTTAGGGTTTACATAAGAAACATCGTCAATAAAGTAGCCAAGTGACTTAAACTGTAAAATAAGGCGAAACAACAATAATCTATAGTATCGTAAGAAACTATTGCAAATGCGATCAGTCGCCTCTTAAAAGTGTCTTGAGACGTAGCACTGAAATGAGGCAAGCCTGAATTTCAGTCTTATTTTTTAAATAAATAATTTAAATGAAAACAAATGTCTGCACTCTGCAAACTCCAGAAGCAAGAAACAATAAAAGCGAATGAGCTAATGGGAGCACTACCGTTGAGACTGAACTCAAACTTTTATAGCAGCGTTCGTTAACTGAATAAATCACGATAGTTAAAGTGTGTGGATTAAAATTAATTAGAGAGTGGGCCGCTTTAAGTATATTGACCAAGGTCTTGATACGTTGAATCAGAGAAATTAATTTCTGGTGATTAGAAATTCATTTCTCGATATATGTGGTTCGGATCCCACAATAAGCTATATGTCCCATTGCTTGGTAACCAGTTGGTCCCTAGCCACGTAAAAATATCTAGTCCTTCGGTCCAGCCCTACGAGAGCTGTTCATCGGCTCAGTGATCTGGTTAAACTAAGATATGCTTAAAACTTTTTTGATATGGACAATGAGAATGACAGCCTTGCCTAATGGGTAAGAATCTCTCTCGAGTTTCAAAGGCACAGAACATGGAGAAAGCTCAAAGAGGATGTCCCTGTTGCTTTTCTCTCAGCTTTTCATAAATGACGCTGCTTTCGCAAGAGACTATAGGAGTTGTGGCATTTTCTAACCAAGTGTCCAAAAGAGTTGCTCAGTTAAAAATGTTGCCGTTGTGTGTTACTATACATCGCCTTATACTAGGCCCTATATATGGAGAAATCAAACGCACAAAGAAAAGGCTCAAGCATAAACAACCAAGAATTTCGTAAACCTATGTTACGTAGAATTTTGGCCGAACAATTATGAGTTTCATAGGCCTATAGAATATAGAATTTTGGCCAAAGGCCGAGCGCTGGGACCTATGAGGTCATTAAGCGCTGAAAGGGAAATCAAGAGTAGAAAGGTTTGAAAGGTGAAACAGGAGGAAAACCTCGAAGCAGTTGCACTATGAAACAGTTGTTAGAAGAGGATACAAAGTAAGCGTAGGCCTATGAACTTAAAGGGTAAGTAATTGGCTGACGAATTATCTCCCGGTACGATTTCAGGTTTTTCAGCCTAGGACAATAAGGAATTATCAATAGACTGAATCAGTTTTGGGGGTGTCAACTCACTATAGTAGGGTGCATCCGCACTGCAGATTAACATCAACACACGTTCGCAACTAACCGCACAAACATCACAAACAGAGTGACTGCATGTATGTCTCTCGGTGGTCTTGATCCAACTCCACGACTTGCTGATAGTCTAACAGTGCTTCGTAAGATTATCCCTCATTTACCAAAGGGCCGATCTACACAAAAGTCCAACAAAACTTCAGGTTACGGGAGAAATAGCCTTAAGGTAAGTTGCTTAGAATAAGTTACTTTTTTCAGCTGAAATATAGTTGTCATTTGTACGAAGATATTTTTTTAAAAGAGAAAAACTACGTTCTCATTGTATCCAAATAATAAGCATTTTGATTCGTTGACTTCAAATGAAATATTTTGGTTTATAATCTTCCAGCACGCACAGAGCCTAATAATAAGAGCTTTCAGATTTAAATTTAAATCCATTTAAAATGACTGATCTTACGTCAACCACTGTTCATTTCAGGCTCATGAAGGCACTTTTTAGGTGAGTGCTTCACAAACTTCCAACAAACGTTTTTTTCACATACTTAGGACGTCAATGATAATGTAACTCGATATACAGTAAATTATGCGTTTTCTCATTGATTTTAGACCTGTCACATGCAGAAATATAGTGATGCACAAAAATCGTAATATTATACTGTAGTATACAAGAACATGTACAAACCTGATTTACACCTTTCGGGGGAAACTAAAAGTTTTTCCATTTCTTAAAAAAACTTCGTTTATTAATTATTATTTTAAACATTCGTCCTCATTTGGTGAGCAAACTACAGCATATAGAGTACTGAAATATGTTTATATAAGCCCAAAATGATACAGCAATTATCTGTGATCGAGAAATTTGAACTGTGTGGGAAATGGTCACCAAATGCCGCCACCAGATGTCTCTGCAGCAGCGTAAACAAATTGGCGGGCCGCACAAACTGAATTTGTTTGACAAAGTGGCTAAATAAATTAAATTTACATGCAAGTGCATGCCAGCTGATATAGATACCACTACGACGACTTGAGAAAACCAGGGCCCATAGGTAAGTGATAGCAGCTTATGCCATTATCTTTCACTATCATTTTATAGTATATCCCTATAGTACCTAATATGAGAGAAAAGTACCGTTAGTCTACGTAGGAATAGGTAGTACGTAATTCTGCATTTTCTTTGGGAAATTGAAATACCAACGACTCTAGGAAGAGTTGCTTTTGTTGTAAGGGTATTAATGTGAGCAAACCTTTAGGCTGGACTAAAATTGACGAGAATATAGGCTGTACAAGGTGACAAGGTCCCAGCCAAAAATTAAGTAAACCTATAGCTACTAGGCTAGTACTTAGGTAGGTAGCTACCTACCTACCTAGGAATTTATGGCGTCCTACGGCCGTCCCCGGCTAAGTATCATTAAGTCAAGGGATGTGAGGGAGAAGCCCCACACCTTTAAAGGGGGTATGGGGGCACACCCCCCCCCCCACCCATCTATTAGGTAGTGCTTGATTGACGCAGAGGTTAGGTTAGGCTAGTGCACCCAAAACCCCCAAGCTTGTTGGGTGGTTATAGAATAAAGGGTTGCTTCCTATTTTACCGACCAAGGTTTTTTTCCATTTTTTTTTTTTTTTTTTGCATAGATAAACAAATAAAAGGTTGGTAACTTGGTGATTCTTACTAGACTATTAAAGCTGTGCAAGCTTATAAAAAAGTAGACTCCTAAAGTTAAGACAGAGGGCCACAAATTGGAACCTCAGGTACCGGAGGACAATTTTCAATTAATTTCCAATTGAAAATTGAGGTGCTGGAGGGTCTGCCCCACTTGAATTTCTTAAAATAATATGTAAAATAACATCAGAAAGCTGTCTGTTTAAATGACATAATTCTGAAATTGTGATTTTAGGTATGCAACTTACCTGGTAGTTACATATAGCTGTAGTCTCTGACGTCACGGCAGAATTTCGAATTTCGCGGCAGCGCTAATTGACTGGTTAGGTGATTCCCGTACCCCCTCCCTCTACCGGGGAATGTAGAACTACCACAACTAAACCTCAGAATTTTTCTGCCGTCGCAACCGGAACACCGGTTTTGTTTGGTGGAATTTCTTTGTTTTTTCACGACGGATACTCATCGATTTGGTGACGTACTCTGTGATTTGGCTTTCAGCAGTTGCTATTTATCTTTATTTAGCCAGATAGGCAACAACTGTGTGATTTTCCTCAAGGTTTAAATTTATAATGTCAGATTCGGGATCTCACTTTAGGGTTTGCAGCAAGGGTTGCAAAACCAGGTTACTTAAAACTAGGTTAGACCCCGCACACTTTGTGCGTTAATTGCAGAGGTCAGAACTGTAGCAAAAGTGTAACATGTGATGAATGTAAGGGATTTTTGACTGATAAAGGCTGGAAGGAGTTAGAGAGTTATATGAGAAAGCTAGAAAAAGATAAATTAAGGAAAGCTTCATCTAGGACTTCTTCCTTAGCTTCTCAGGAATTAGAGAGTCAGGATTTTCCTTGTTCTATGTCTAATCCAGATCCGCCTAACATATTACCTGACCCTGACACCGTTATTCCCGGACCCGACACCGTTGCCAGCTTTCGGGAACAGATGGATTTAAGATTTAGCGTGCTTATGGCAGCAATGGATAAATTAGGAGAATCTGTGCATTCTTTGATGCTAGATAAGAATAAGAAAAGTGTTGTGTTAAGTGATAGTGCAGTGGAGGAGGCGGCTGTTCGGTCCTCTCGTTCTCCTAGGCCTGGGCCCCTGCCAAACTCCCCGGACATTGGGAGGAGGCATGCCGAAAGCCGAAGGGAGACGAGCGGAGTTGACATCCGAGCCGTCGTCCCCTCAGGCGATTCTGCCGCAAGTTCGGCTGAGGCAGAAGAGCAATGCTATAAAGGTGTTCGAGGAGTATTGCAGAAGTGTCTTTCGTCTTCTTCGAGCGCAAACGATTCGCCTCACAGAGGTTGGAGGTTTAAGGACGAATCTCGTCCACTAATTCCCAAGGAAGAAGATCGCGGCTTCTGTGGAAGAGCCGTCATGTAGTTTTTGGGAGGCGCCGGAAGCGTTCTCTTCGACTTCTGAGGAAGTAGAGAGACCGATGTTGAAGAAGAGGAGGAAGCATAAGTCTTCCAGTCGCGAGGTGACTGATAAGCGCCAGTCTAATGTACCTAGACGAGAGAAGGAGCTTACGCCAGTAGAGAAGCGCCAGCCTGATGACACGACAACCGCGTTACACCAGACGCCAAAGCGCCTGGCTTCTCAAGAAGCAGCCGCTAAACGCCAAGCTACTAGACGCACGGATTCGGACTCGGCCAAGCGCTTTGATACGGTAGTATCAGGCACCAGGCGCCATACGCCTGACTTGATTGACTTGGAACAGAGAGAGTTTACGAAACCAAGTCAAGTTTTGGGTGCTTCAGGGCATTCTAATAAATTCTCAGCAGAGATGAATAAAAAATTAGAGAATATTTTGGGGGTAGTTGGTAAGAAGCGCAACCACTTCTTACTTCTACGCCTTCTTTAATTATAACTTTACCGGAGGAGTCTCAAGAGCCACTGCAGTTGGTGGAGCAGGAGTTAGCCTGTCCAGTGGATCAAGAACAAGCGGAGGACAATTTATCAGCAGGAGCGTCAGAAGGAGAAGCAGTAGAAGGCGAGAAGGAGACTCGGTCGTCGGCATACAAACAATTACTCAACTTTTTCCTAGATAAACTTTTCCAGAATCTTTTTCGCCAGCCACTCCTGCCTCACCTGAATCCCAGTATGCTAGGGATACTACAACCAGATTCTTCGACTTCATTAAGCTGGTTTTGTCGATTTTTTCAGCTAAAAAGGCGTTGAAAAAGATGGATGAGTGGTTGCGACGAAAAGATGGGAGCAAGTAGGACCGTTGTTTTGTTTTCCCTCCTTCGAGACTTTTAACAAGAGCGAGAGTTTTGGTACAAAAATGGGGAAGCCTTCTCCCTGGGAGGCGCTGCCTCCTCTCATGGAGACTTCTCCAGCCTAGTGGACTCGTCCAGACGTTCTGCTTTGAATTCAGCGAAGATTTTCTTTACGAGTTGCGAATTAGATCATTTGCTGAAGGGTGGTTTTCAAAGTCTTATGGAAGTAATAAGCTTTTTGGATTGGTCGATTGGCGCCTTGGGAAGAAAGGCAAAGTCTTTTAACCTGTCAGAAGAACATTTTAGTGACTTCTCCAATGTGATGTCCTGTATTGATAAAGGAATAAGGGATGGAGCGACTGAAATCGCTTCCTTATTAACTGTGGGGATCCTCAAGAAACGTCATCTTTGGTGTGCATTTACATCTAAGGGAGTAACAAGAACCCAGAAGTTGGCGCTTATGTTCGCTCCACTTGATAAGTGTAACCTTTTTCCTAAGGATTTAGTGTCTGAAATTTCTGCCTCTCTGGTCCAGAAAGCAACTCAAGACCTTTTAGCTCAGTTGGCCAAGAAGCTGAAAGGCACGACGACTTCGAGTGTACGCCCAGCGCCAGTTGCCGAGCAGGAGAAGCCCTTTCGGGGCAGAGCACCAACAAGAGGATTGCAGAGATCGAGGCCTAGAGTTAGGTTCAGTCCTAAGCCCAATAAGACAACAACTTCTAAGAAATGAGCAGGGAATCCTTCACACACCAGTCGGAGCCAGACTCCAGGAGTTCTGGCAAGTTTGGGAACGAAGAGGAGCAGATCCATGGACAGTATCGGTACTGAAGGAAGGATATTTGATTCCGTTTGTAAAACATCCTCCTCTGTCAAAGGTACCGATAGTTTTGACAGCTTACTCGTCAAACTTAGAGAAATGTTGCGCGTTGAGAAAGGAACTGTCGGCTCTATTAGAAAAAAAGAGCGATAGAGCTGGTAAAAGATCAGAACACCCCAGGCTTTTACAATCGCCTATTCATTGTCCCAAAAGCTTCGGGAGGGTGGAGACCAGTATTGGATGTCAGTGCCCTGAACAAATTTGTGAGCAAGACAAAATTTTCGATGGAGACCACCCAGTCGGTTTTGTCAGCACTTCGTCAAGGAGATTGGATGGCTTCCATAGACCTACAGGACGCGTACTTCCACATTCCAATTCACATAGACCGAGGAAGTAACCTAAGATTCGTGGTTCAGGGAAGGACATACCAGTTCATGGCCCTATGCTTTGGGGCTATTCCACCCAGCGGCCACAAGTATTCACAAGAGTCCTCTCATCAGTAGCAAGGTGGTTACACCTAGAAGACAAATAAGAAGTTAGCTGCTCTATTTAGAAAGACGACTGGTGGCTGGTCCGTTCACAGTCGAAAGAAGGGTGTGTGAAGGATTTTGCAGAAGACCATTCAACTGACAGAAGAGCTGGGTCGTTCTAAGTTGAATTTCAAAAAAATTCTCAACTGATTCCGAACCAAATTTTAACTTACCTTGGAGTGACGATGAAATCGTTCAGTAGCTTTTCAGGCTTTTCCGTCAGAACAGAGAGAGTTCATGCCTGAGAAGTCAATCAATTTTTAGCAAAAAAGACATGCTCAGCCAACGAGTGGATGAGTCTTTTGGGGACCTTAGCGTCAATAGAAACAGTTTGTAACTCTGGAAGACTCTACATGAGACCACTTCAGTTCTTCCTCAGAGCAAGTTGGGAAAGAAAGAGTGTCCCAGACACTTTTGTTTTTCCAATAACGGAGGAAATAAAGCAAGATCTTTGGTGGAGGTTAGAAAAAAGACTCAAGGAGGGTCTGTCTCTTTGGCCACTGAACCCCAACCTTGCATTCTTCTCAGACGCCTCGGATCAAGGATGGGGAGCGGTGCTTGGAAAGAAGGAAGTGTCAGGCTAGTGAACAATCAGTCAAGGCAGTGGCATATAAATCTAAAAAAGAACTAAAGGCAATACATTTGAGATTGAAGGCCTTTGCCAAGGAAGTACAGGGAAAAGTGGTCGTCATCAATTGCGACAACACCACAGCTCTCTCGTACCATCAAGAAACAAGGGGGGACTCACTCCCTCTCTCTGTGCGAAGCGACGAGGGAGTTACTCATCTGGCGAAAGAAAATCGGACAAGAATGCTCAGGTTATTTGTACAGGGTGATCAATGTAAGAGCGGACGAGTTGAGCAGGAGAAATCATGGTACTACCTACAGAGTGGACTCTGCACTTACAGGTATGCAAGCAGTTGTGGAATCTGTGGGGAAGACCTCTAGTGGACTTGTTTGCCACGGAAAAGACAACAAGATTGCCAATATATTGCTCCCCCGTACCCGACAAGAAAGCGTTCGCTTTGGACGCAATGCTGCTAGATTGGTCGGACTTGGACCTCTATGCCATTCCTCCCAATGAAAATGATCAGGGGCAGTATTGACAAAGTTCAAGCAACACGCAAATGTCAGAATGACGTTAATAGCTCCATTCTGGCCAGCAAGAGAATGTTCCCACCCGGAGATCCTGGACCTTCTAATAGACTTACCCAAGGAAACTTCCAGAGCGAGTAGATTTACTCAAACAACCTCATTTCAGGAGATTCCACGAGAATATCCACACTCTACGTCTGACCGCATTCAGACTGTTGAGCGTACCCTCAGACAGAAGGGGTTTTCCAGACGAACTTCACGGGCTATTGCCAGGCCAAGGAGAGAATCTTCAGCAGCGGTCTACCAGGCAAAATGGTGGCAATTTTTGGGCCTGGTGTAGACAGCATGGAGTCTCGTCTACTAAAACCTCTATAATTCAAATGCATGGAACTTCCTTATTTTCCCTTAAAACAGAAAGGAAACTCTCGACTCTACTATCAAAGGATACAGGGCCAGCTATCCTCAGTATTCAAGCATAGGGGAATGGATGTCTCGAACAAATCAGGAACTGGTCAGGATTTTATTAAAATCCTTTGATACAAAGAAACAGGAAGGAAATAAGGTGATTCTCTTGGAATCTAGATATATGTGCTCCCCCCTTCCCCCCCCCCCCCCACAAATGGCTTCTATCTACGAGGTTTGAACGTTTAAGTGAGATAGCTTTCAGAGATCTCACTAGGAAAACATTATTCTTAGTGGCTCTAGCGTCGGCCAAAAGGATAAGTGAAATTCACGCCATCGATAAAAGAGTGCATTTGCACAAGACAAAGCAATGCACATCGACGATTGGCTTTTTAGCAAAGAACGAGTCACCCTTACAACCATGGCCTCGTTCGTTTGAAATAAAGGGCCTCTCAGAGTTAGTAGGAGAGGGAGAACCAGAGAGATCATTATGTCCAGTAAGAGCCCTGAAGTATTATATACACAGGACTCAACAAATAGGAGGAGGGTCAGACAATCTTTGGCTGTTCAGTAAGAAATCCTTCGAGGATATTATCTAAGAATGCAATATCCTTTTTTTTGAGGGATTTAATAGTTGAAGCTCACTCTCAGTTGGGAGAACCAGAGGTTGATCTGGCTAGAGTGAAGGCCCATGAAGTCAGAGCTGTTGCAACTTCTATGGCGTATAAACGCAATTTATCTTTAGACGCCATTATCAATGCGACGTATTGGAAATGTAAGTCAGTGTTTGCAACACATTATTTAACGGAGATTCAAGCAGTGTACGAAAACTGTTCCACATTGGGACCTTTTGTAGTAACTGGCACGGTGTTGGGTAAGGGAAGAAAGGAAGTCAATCCTTCCTAATAATTTTTAACTTGATCTTTGGTGTTGTTTTTAAGGGTGTCTGAGGGTACGGAAGTGTACTAGTGGTACCCTACGGTCCATTTAGGTAAAGGGTAAAAATATTTAGGTGAACGTGATTCCCATGTTGTTGTTGTCCTTATTGTTTATTGTGTACGGCTCCATGAGCAGACATATAATTATCGCATGTCAGTCCACGGTTAGTCCTAGACTACATGTAAGTGTCTATAGCTTGGCGCTCGGATCCATATATCACGCCAACGCTGGTACACTTCTATAGCTTGGTGCGCGGCTCCATATACCCCGCCAATGCTGGTACGTATATATAGCTTGGCGCACGGTTCCATATACCTCGCCAATGCTGGGTACGTGTCTATAGCTTGACGCAAGGCTCCATGTACTTCGCCAAGGCTTTCAAGATCAGCAGACTTAAGAGGCAGTAACCTTCAAGTCAGCTATCTTAAAAGGTAAGGACTAAAAGAGAACTACTAAATTCCAATAGAAATTCCTCATTAAATATGGTTAGCTGCCATGGGCCCACCTCCAAAATGTGCCAATCAGCTATATGTAACTACCAGGTAAGTTGCATACGTAAAAATGATATTTTTATGATAAAATAATGTTTTACGTATACTTACCTGGTAGTTACATCATTAGAGCCCACCCACCTCCCCTCACATGGACAGGTAGGGATCAAAATTCTGAGGGTTTAGTTGTGGTAGTTCTACATTCCCCGGTAGAGGGAGGGGTACGGGAATCACCTAACCAGTCAATTAGCGCTGCCGCGAAATTCGAAATTCTGCCGTGACGTCGGAGACTACAGCTATATGTAACTACCAGGTAAGTATACGTAAAACATTATTTTATCATAAAAATATCATATTTCCAGAGGACTTCTCAAAATCTTTAATTTTCAGCACTCTGAGTTAAGGAGAATACCTAAGGGTAAGGGTAAAGAATGTGGAATCCTCTTCAATTTCTTTATGTATAACTATACTCTAACTTAGTATTTGGCTTATTTAACTTAACCTTCATAAATTTACAATAAATCAGCATTTTAATGATAACATGGGCTATGTTGATTAGATTAAGCATTATTAGGTTAGGTTGTATTTATTTACATTAATGGTCAGTGGATCCCGCATTCTTAACCCTTACCAATAGTATATTGAATGTGTAGATACTAGGCTAGTCATTAAGTGAGGAAATATCAAATAGCAAAAATAATTTTGTTTAAAGTTGCCTCCAGTCCAAGTAATGCTTAATTGACACAGAGGTTAGGTTAAGCATTATAGATTAGCCTAGTATACAAAATGTAGTTTTCTCTCTCTCTCTCTACACTAACCTAACCTCTGTGTCTGTAAAGCATTATTTGGACACTAAATTTTGTGTACTAGCCTAACCTTTTTTTTTTTTTGCTTAAGCTTAAACTCCACTTTAAAACATCATTATTTTCATTATTAGACATTTCCTCCCTTACTGACTTGTCTATGCATTCTATACACTACTCTCCTTAATTCTAGGCATCTACTTTTTTTATAAGCTCATGTGGCTCTAATAGTAAGAATTACCCAAAGTTTTTTTTTTTTTTTTATGGAAAAAGAAAATAAAATAAGGCGTGGAATATTCCCTAGAGTTACCCTTTCCTTGCTGGAGGACCTCTAGCATTGAAGAAAGAAAAGTAATCTGGGATGGGGTTAGTTGCAATTAGTGTTTGAGGAACAGATATTCATGGTAAATATTGAGAAAGGGATTGGTTCTAGTACCAAATAATTTTTTTAAAAACTCATTGTAGGTTGCTGTGATAATATTACCTTTACATTTTTATGAAATATGATAAAGCACTTGTATTTGTAAAACCAATACAAAAAAATAAATAAATAATTCAGACCTGTAATTGTACGGTAGCAGCAAATCAGCATTCAGCTTACAAACTCGCCTGGGCTATTGCTTTTTGCACGGTTCAGGATAAAATGAATGAGGTATAGCTTTATATTTTTCTCAGGGTCTGCAAGTTCATTATCTTAGTACAGTATAATGGACTGAGTAGTGATTTACCCGAAACAGTTAATTTATTATATTCTTGTGAATTTCATAGCCATACCCGATTATTGTTAATGGTATAGACATGTATATTATTTTTTAATCAGTTGTTACTAATAAGGTGTGATTAACTTGAATTAAAGAATTGCAAAATCAGTTCAAAAACACTGTAGGCTTCAGTAACACACACAATGCCAATTGTGAGAGAGAGGGAAAACTACATATATATCACTCTTTTTCAGGAGGCGACTTGAATTGTTTGTGGAGGTTGAGGCATGGCTGAATTGTGTCACAGCATCCGGTTGAAAAGGTGGAACTGTATCACAGTCAATTTTTGGCAGCTATTACCGCTTCAGTGAAAATTATGAGGAAGAAATCAATGACTCCAATATATGCGTGTCTACATATTGGCATATTTTATAAGGTTTATTTCATGTATATTTTTAGTGTTTGTACATGCATATATCTGTTACCAAAAGAAAAATAGAAATAAAACCAAAACAAATGGTTCATGCACTTGGTGGGATGTGATATATTTGAATCTCTCATCTTTTGTTTGTATCATTCGAAGTGGTTGCAATCTTCAGTATGGTACAGACTATTTTATGCGTATGTGTGTTTTATAAAAATAGCTGTCCATTAGCAAAAGTCTCATGTGTGTAAGTATGCATGTACATATATACTTTTTTACTGTAATTTTTTTTTATGGAATGAGGTTGTTGTTACTGAGGTAAGAATCAATCAAGTGCATGTGTAGGTTATTTATATACAAAACAGAGGCCACATTATTTGACTATTTACTTGTACAGTGTTAGTCCTCACTGGAACATGTAAGAGCAAAATAAATGATAAGCAAGATTAAAACTTTCATTCTCCTGAGTTATTTATTGTAAGGTATATGAACTTTCATTTTATGGTCTTGAAAATTATTATTCAAAGCTATTGCAAGGGTCATGTAAACCTTTTAAACGCATTTTCAGGGCCTCTATAAAGTAGTTAAAAGGTAATTATGAGGCATTCATAAACCTATTTAAGGTTCTGTGCAGGATTTTACAAAGTATGTTAAAAGCAGTTAATAGTTAATTATGAGGCATTTATAAAGCCTATTTAAGGTTCTGTACGGGCTTTTTGAAGGTTTATACCATGGTATTTGGAAGCTCTTTCAAGGCTTTTATGAAGGTTTATTTCAAGCATATTTAAGGCTTGCACAAGCCTAAAAGTGTACACGAAAACGGGTACATTTTAGGTGTATCACAAGCACTTTTTAAGTTTGGGGCTTAAAGTTCGCAAGCTTGTAAAGTACGTTCGTCTGATGTCCTATGAACACTCATTTTCTGGGAGGCCAGTTAACGCCATCCCTCTTTTTCAAGCCAGTAATTATCTATACAATTCCTCCCTGGATATTACATATAATCTTAAATCTAAAACTTATGACAAAGGCCAAGCACTAGAACCCACGAGGCCACTCAAGATGTAACAGGAGGAAAACCTCGCAGTTGCTCGATGAAACAATTGTTAAGAATTAAGGAAAATAAGATGGAATAAAAGACTTTAGAAGGAGGCAGAGCAACAATATTTCATGGTAACCTGTGAGAACAAGATAAAAGTGATCTCTTAGGCATTAAAAAAATACACTACTTCCTATTATGCGTTCGTAAGCACAGTTACAACGCTCAGAAAGGTATGAATCCCTTCCCTTTTCAAGTGTTGAACGACCAAACATTCCCATCGCCAAAGCAAGACGGATTCAGACAGCTCTGTCCGTAGGCCGAATAGATTGAAGGAAAAATAAGAACTTAGCAGCTTCATTAAGCTTAGCCATTTTGTGTTCATCTCTTAATCTATTTATTTTTCCCTATATTTAGATTTTGTAGTTTTGTTGTATCGAAGAGCTCACAGAGTTACAGTACATCACGAGCACCTCCTGAATTTCTCCGCGAAATGCAAGGCCAAAACATCGACAGTTAAGGCAAGTCCAGACGAGCGGGCCTGATCGGCGAGCAAGCACGTCATCGGGGCTCATGTATACCGGGCAATCCAGCGAAATGGTCGTGACCGTGTTGAGCGAAATCACCAGTCGGCATCCGGTGATCTGAGGCAAGTAGACTGAAGGTACGAAACTGCCAAACTACGTCATCATGGGGGCCCCGTAAAATAAAAATTTAATTAAAAGGACTGTTTTTATATGGATCTTTGGAATTCAGCATGAGGGGCCTTATTATACAACAATAAAGAAAAGCCAATGGAATTAGGTAACCTGGACCTCACATAAATAGGTTAACCGTAAGCAAATACCTTATCAATTGTAGTATAAATAAACCCCGCATACAATATATATATTATATATAATAGACTGTTTTTATCATGGATCTTTGTAACTTCAGCATGACTTGGCACTTATTATACAAGCAATAAAGAAAAGCCAATGGATTAGGTAACTGGACCTCACATAAATAGGTTAACGTAAGCAAATGCCTTATCAATTTTAGTATATAAATACAATATATATATATATATATATATATATATATATATATATATATATATATATATATATATACACACATACATACATATACTACACATACATACAGTATATATACATTTATACGCATTAAGCTACAAATGTCCTTTAATATCTAATTCGCTCTGCCTCGGAAATAATATATTTTCATATGTTAAATTCGTTGGCTCATGGCCCAACGAATTGATTATCGACTAAAAAATTCACCTTCGGTTAACATATATGAAAATATATCAATTCCGAGGTATAGCGAATTAGATATTAAAGGACATGTGAGAACCAGAGATTAAGACAGGTAGCTGGATACTGATGATTTATTTACAGACAAACTGGGTTGACATAGACAGGTGCGGACAGATAAGTAGTACAGACTCGCACCGTGAACAGAAATGACTCTGAGACCCTACGGGCTGCTCTTGAGCAAGAGCCCGTGCTGGCATAAAGCCAGCTTAATCTTAAACAACAACAACTCTAAGACAGTAGATTTGTGTTTTCTTACAAACATACATTTAAATATATTAAGGCGTACAAATAATGGAATTTGATGTGTTGTACATCGGCAGAATGAATGAATGAATAATTAATAATTATCTGGCGTCGTGACTACCAAGATCATTGACGCCGAATGAAGCCATTTGGACAACCAATTTGGGAAAAATCCACACACACATCATAAAAACTCTTAAAGTTCCGCATCAGTTATTGTACTATAGCTAGCGCAAAGATGCTACTTACGCATTAAACACCACCAAAGCTAAATTATTATTATTATTATAAAATAGTTTAACCAGGCCACTGAGCTGACCTTCAGCTCCCATGGGGCTGGCCCAAAGGATTAGATAAAATGCAAGGTCAAGGCCAAAAGCCACGAGCTTGGACCAAACAGGTCTTATAGGATAATAAATAATGAATTAAGATTAAATAAAAATTGCACAGAGGCAAAGGCTTTCATACTAGAACACAAACAGGCAATAAATACATTTATTCACGTTTCCATACATTCATTCTAAAAACCCAAAGCTAAAAACTACACACATACATGAAAGC
>NC_087201.1:37806833-37826917 GCF_015104395.2 Macrobrachium nipponense | reverse complement strand
AGTGTTCCCGGTACACATCAAGGAATAGCGTGGCAAAATTTCACTAGACAAACAACAAACACGATGCCAGAAACTATTAGCCTAGTTGAGTGGCAGCCGCTCAGCGCAAAACAGTGGAGTTGCAATGACTGGTCACTGGCCGTTGCCGCACTGGCGATTCCATTCCAGGTTTTCCAGCGTTGGCGCGAAGTCGGCACGTCACCGAGAAACTAGCTCCGCAACGGGAGGTGGTGTTAATTGCCAAGCAATGTTATGTTGCTACACAAACTAGATGAAATAGTCATCCTAGTTATATTATATTAACCGTATCTTTTCCAGTATATGAGTTGGGTTTACTAATTAAACCTTTTTAGAGTTAGATTTTCCCCTTTCCGAAATTCAGGTGCTTCATATATTTTGAAACATTAAATAACTTCAACGATAGTAAAATTTAGAATCGAACGAGATACGCGGACAGTGTTCAGTCTTGAAGCTGATTTATTACATTCCTATATATATATATATATATATTATATATATATATATATATATATATATATATATATATATATATATATACTGTTTTAGTTATGATTGTAATATATGATTTGATGCGTAAATTAGGCTACAAAGTGAACGCCGGCAAGTAAATTTATTCATAAAGTTTTCATCAGAAAGTGGGAAGTTACAACAAACTGCACTGAAATGTTTTTCTTTACTAAAAAACGGTTGCTTTTTGCGTTCCCCAGAGTAAGGAGCCAAGCTCCATAAATCCTTCGATATTCATAGGCAGTTTGTTCTTTCCTTTCTTATTTAAACCACATTTGTGACTTTAGGTAATATGCATTTTGTTAAACCAAAACCTTTGCTGAAGTAATAATGATGATAAACAACCTAATATATAACATAGGTCTAGGCTTAAAAAACTATATTAAACATGTAGGTCTATGCCAGCTTTTATGATCCTGATATTTTGTAATGAGATATTTCCCCAGGAGAATGGACAGCATATTATACATGATTTATGGTATATATATGGCAATCCTAAGCCAAACGAATGCCCTATTCAGGGCTATGAGTTTTAAAAAATTTTCAGCAACAAACTACATAAATATAAAGAAAATACACGATTATAATACATCACTTCCTAGTATACTGATATCGAAACTTATTCGGTTATAATCAGTTGAATCACTTCAATTAATGCAATTGCCTAACACAGATTTGCAATTGTTTTCTACAAAAAATACTAATTAAACTTGACCAAGTTTACAATAATGGAAGTCAGTCTTCGCCCTAAGATTAATTTACAAATTAAACCAATTTTACTAACCTATATACATACATACATACATACATACATACATACATACATACATATATATATATATATATATATATATATATATATATATATATATATATATATATAAATTACGAGGGCAGATTGAAGATTGCTGGTCCTAAAGAATGAATGCTTTATAGGACATCACGTTTGGGTTACGTCATCTGGTGTTGTCACAATCGTTTCTTAATTGACCATCGTAAATATATTGGCGCGTAAACACTCCAGACTAGTGAGAATGGTTCATTTTCTAATAACATTACTCTTTTCAAAAATATTAAATATGTGTAATGTGGTTAATGAAACGGTTATAATTTAAATTAGCTTTTCTCAATGGAAAAAAAGTTTTAATAGCATAAATATAATATGCAGACCTACAGCTCCGCATGCGTGAGGATTGCATTGCAGACCTCACCTCTGCATTCAATGACTCCCACTCGAAACTTCTCGGAGTCCGCACTTTTGGTCGTCCCACTATCAGTGTTGCCAAATTGGGAATGGCAATTTCATGCTGATTTTCCTCCATAAAGAAAACAAAAATAACCCAAGAAAATGACGCACCTACTTCAGCTAAAACGAAACGAAGAAACTAGATTTCATTTAGGATGCCAAAATTAAATTAACATTGTCTTCTACATCTCGATAATTTACGTGTTCCTTGCACAGCTGCCTTGCTCGTGAGCTGTATATAAAGCCATTGTAGACACCAATTTGATTTACATTTTCTTAAGGTAAATTGTATTATTTCCCGCATTTATCATGTCGCATTAATCCATACTTTACAGAAGGCACATCTCTATGTTTTGTGAGTTACATTTTGTTCCTCATGTCATGGTGAGGAAAAAAATCCTCCCGTGACATTCACACTCATCTTTGTGTTGATAATATTCATGCTGCTAAATATTCTTTGTAGCACTACAGCATTTGAGTGTTGAAAATGAAGAGATTTCGTGCAAAATCTGCAACATCTTTGTAGGATTACTTCCAATGGCATCTCTGTAGTCAGAAACTTCTGTCCAAAACTTTTCAGTTTTACCGGTATTGGTCAATTTCTGCCAATGAATACTGTGATAGTGTAGTTCAATATTTGCTATAGCCTATCAATAGCACTTAATTTCAGTGCCTCAAGAAGAGGCATGAGTTGCTCTTTCGAGCATGTTTCCAATGTGTACACTACGTTATGTGATTCCTGTTAGTTCCGAAACCTATTTTGTGTAAGTCCTAACAATGGTTATTATACAATTTGTTTTTAACTAGATATATCAAACATTAGAATGGAAAAATATTCAGCTTGACATTATAAAGGTTTTATGTCATAATATGCTAGATGTATTGAAAAATAAATGCTAGCTTCCTGGGCAGATGCAAGATTCAAAACTGTCGCTAGTTAGTTCAAGAAAATGCTAGATTCTAGGCTAGCATTAAAAATGCTAAGTTGGCCCCCCCCCCGGGGCCTCATGATTAATACTCGTAGCGTCGCAGCGAAGATCCAGGATCTGCACAAAGAAATCGTGGTATTCACAATCTTTCCAGTCACTTAGCATTTCCCATAATCAGCCATTTCAAATACGAAAATCAGGAGCTATAATAAGTCGTAGTTATCAATAGCAGTTAACACATTGCGTGAGAAATCATTGTTACAGGCTGGTATTAGCCTTCGCATAATAGATAAAATAAATAAAATAGCATGCCACCCAGTGGCCATTAGAAAATTGTTAGGGTTTACATAAGAAACATCGTCAATAAAGTAGCCAAGTGACTTAAACTGTAAAATAAGGCGAAACAACAATAATCTATAGTATCGTAAGAAACTATTGCAAATGCGATCAGTCGCCTCTTAAAAGTGTCTTGAGACGTAGCACTGAAATGAGGCAAGCCTGAATTTCAGTCTTATTTTTTAAATAAATAATTTAAATGAAAACAATGTCTGCACTCTGCAAACTCCAGCCCCCCAAGCCAAGAAACAAAAAATAAAAGCGAATGAGCTAATGGGAGCACTACCGTTGAGACTGAACTCAAACTTTTATAGCAGCGTTCGTTAACTGAATAAATCACTGATAGTTAAAGTGTGTGGATTAAAATTAATTAGAGAGAGAGAGTGGGCCGCTTTAAGTATATTGACCAATGTCTTGATACGTTGAATCAGAGAAATTAATTTCTGGTGATTAGAAATTCAGTTCTCGAAATATGTGGTTCGGATCCCACAATAAGCTTTATGGCCCATTGCTCGGTAACCAGTTGGTTCCTAGCCACGTAAAAACAATACCTAGTCCTTCGGTCCAGCCTTACGAGAGCTGTTCATCGGCTCAGCGATATGGTTAAACTAAGATATGCTTAAAACTTTTTTGCTATGGACAATGAGAATGACAGCCTTGCCTAATGGGTAAGAATCTCCCGAGTTTCAAAGGCACAGAACATGGAGAAAGCTCTAAGAGGATGTCCCTGTTGCTTTTCTCTCTGCTTTTCATAAATGACGCTGCTTTCGCAAGAGACTATAGGAGTTGTGGCATTTTCTAACCAAGTGTCCAAAAGAGTTGCTCAGTTAAAAAAGTTGCCGTTGTGTGTTACTATACATCGCCTTATACTAGGCCCTATCTATATATGGAGAAATCAAACGCACAAAGAAAAGGCTCAAGGATAAACAACCAAGAATTCGTAAACCTATGTTATGTAGAATTTGGGGCCGAACAATTATGAGTTTCATAGGCCTGGATGGAATATAGAATTTTGGCCAAAGGCCGAGCGCTGGGGGGACCTATGAGGTCATTAAGCGCTGAAAGGAAATCATAGAGTAGTGAAAGGTTCGAAAGGTGTGAGGAGGCCCAAAAACCTCGAAGCAGTTGCACAATGAAACAGTTGTTAGAAGAGGATACAAAGTAAGCGTAGGCCTATGAACTTAAAGGGTAAGTAATTGGCTGACGAATTATCTCCCGGTACTATTTCAGGTTTTTCAGCCTAGGACAATAAGGAATTATCAATAGACTGAATCAGTTTTGGGGGTGTCAACTCACTATAGTAGGGTGCATCCGCACTGCAGATTAACATCAACACACGTTCGCAACTTACCGCACAAACAGAGTGACTGCATGTATGTTTCTCCTCTCGGTGGTCTTGATCCAACTCCACGACTTGCTGATAGTCTAACAGTGCTTCGTAAGATTATCCCTCATTTACCAAAGGGCCGATCTACACAAAAGTCCAACAAAACTTCAGGTTACGGGAGAAATAGCCTTAAGGTAAGTTGCTTAGAATAAGTTACTTTTTTCAGCTGAAATATAGTTGTCATTTGTACGAAGATATTTTTTTAAAAGAGAAAAACTACGTTCTCATTGTATCCAAATAATAAGCATTTTGATTCGTTGACTTCAAATGAAATATTTTGGTTTATAATCTTCCAGCACGCACAGAGCCTAATAATAAGAGCTTTCAGATTTAAATTTAAATCCATTTAAAATGACTGATCTCGCGTCAAGAACCACTTTTCAGGCTCATGAAGGCACTTTTTAGGTGAGTGCTTCACAAACTTCCAACAAACGTTTTTTTCACATACTTAGGACGTCAATGATAATGTAACTCGATATACAGTAAATTGTGCGTTTTCTCATTGATTTTAGACCTGTCACATGCAGAAATAGTGATACACAAAAATCGTAATATTATACTGTAGTATACAAAAACATGTACAAACCTCATTTTCACCTTTCGAGGGAAACTAAAAGTTTTTCCATTTCTTAAAAAACTTCGTTTATTAATTATTATTTTAAACATTCGTCCTCATTTGGTGAGCAAACTACAGCATGTAGAGTACTGAAATATGTTTATATAAGCCCAAAATGATACAGCAATTATCTGTGATCGAGAAATTTGAACTGTGTGGGAAATGGTCACCAAATGCCGCCACCAGATGTCTCTGCAGCAGCGTAAACAAATTGGCGGGCCGCACAAACTGAATTTGTTTGACAAAGTGGCTAAATAAATTAAATTTACATGCAAGTGCATGCCAGCTGATATAGATACCACTACGACGACTTGAGAAAACCAGGGCCCATAGGTAAGTGATAGCAGCTTATGCCATTATCTTTCACTATCATTTTATAGTATATCCCTATAGTACCTAATATGAGAGAAAAGTACCGTTAGTCTACGTAGGAATAGGTAGTAATTCTGCATTTTCTTTGGGAAATTGAAATGCCAACGACTCTAGGAAGAGTTGCTTTTGTTGTAAGGGTATTAATGTGAGCAAACCTTTAGGCTGGACTAAAATTGACGAGAATATAGGCTGTACAAGGAGACAAGGTCCCAGCCAAAAATTAAGTAAACCTATAGCTACTACCTAGGCTAGTACTTAGGTAGCTACCTACCTACCTAGGAATTTATGGCGTCCTACGGCCGTCCCCGGCTAAGTATAATTAAGTCAAGGGATGTGAGGGAGAAGCCCCACACCTTTAAAGGGGGTATGGGGGCAAACCCCCCCCATCTAGGCAGTGCTTGATTGACGCAGAGGTTAGGTTAGGCTAGTGCACCCAAAACCCCCAAGCTTGTTGGGTGGTTATACAATAAAGGGTTGCTTCCTATTTTACCGACCAAGGTTTTTTCCATTTTTTTTTTTTTGCATAGATAAACAAATAGGTAAAAGGTTGGTAACTTGGTGATTCTTACTAGACTATTAAAGCTGTGCAAGCTTATAAAAAAGTAGACTCCTAAAGTTAAGACAGAGGGCCACAAATTGGAACCTCAGGTACCGGAGGACAATTTTCAATTTCCAATTGAAAATTGAGGTGCTGGAGGGTCTGCCCCACTTGAATTTCTTAAAACAATATGTAAAATAACATAATTCTGAAATTGTGAATTTCCAGAGGACTTCTCAAAATCTTTAATTTTCAGCACTCTGAGTTAAGGAGAATACCTAAGGGTAAAGAATGTGGAATCTTCTTCAATTTCTTTATGTATAACTATACTCTAACTTAGTATTTGGCTTATTTAACTTAACCTTCATAAATTTACAATAAATCAGCATTTTAATGATAACATGGGCTATGTTGATTAGATTAAGCATTATTCGGTTAGGTTGTATTTATTTACATTAATGGTCAGTGGATCCCGCATTCTTAACCCTTCCCCCTAGATGCTGACCCCTTGGCGTGGGTAGGGGGCTTAGGGACCAGCAGCTGTGCCTTGATGCCTGGTGGGTTCCTTTTTCACTGGTCCTTGGGGCTCAGCTGCTGATCCAACTAAATTAGTCAGAACTTTTCCTTCTTTCTGCAATATTTTCATTCTTACTACATCCTTCTCCTTCATGTAATTTTTTTTTTTTTCCTTTGGATTAATTGTGGAAATTTCCACCTTTGATAAAATTTACTGGACCTGGTAAACAGAAAAGATATCATAGCTGGGACTGGGTTTTATATCTGAAGCTAAATAGTGGGAACTGTGGCAGGACCATCAACTGCCCGATAATGTTCGGGACCTGAGTGATATCAGGGCGGAAACTATTTTGCAGGCTGGACCACGGATTCCAGGGGGCTCTAGTTTTGCGGATAGGACTCTTGGCATTCTGTCCGGTTTGCCCATAATGTGATTAGGGTGGGGATGATTGTATTCTGGTAATACTCTCAGTCCTATCAAGCGGGTTTGGCTTACACTTGGGCCACTCTAGTCATGTTGTGCCATCCCCTGTGGGGTAGGGTAGGGACGAGGACATTTGGGAGTCGGTTCTCACTTGTGCCATTAGTGGAAGAATAAACTTCATGAAAGGCTGATGATGTCTTTTTAAGGTTTTCAGGTTTATTTATCGTTTTTTTTTTGTTTTTTCTTCTTTTTTACCAATACTTTGGATCTTTATGAATATACAAATAAAGAACAATCAAGTACCCTGGACCCTTTGATGGTAATGAATCGGCACAGTTGATGACTGCAGGAACCTCCACTGGCAACCTTCCTCTAGAAAACTCAAAAAAACCTTCCAGTGTAATCACACTGAAACCCTATCGCCTCCAGTACGCAGTAAGGGGAAATTTAGTAAAAATATAGTTACAGAAATAGGACCCGGAGGAGTTAAAGTAGAGTGTGCAGTACATGCTTTTTGGAATTACTCCAAGGGCATGATATATGCACCCCAGCTTGTGACTTACTCTGAGGAAAGGCTCGTAGAGGAATTAAGGGATCAAGGGTAATAAGAATTGAAAGAATGAGAAGCAAGATAAATGGAGTCCTAGTCCCACTTCCAATTTAATGTTACTTTCAATTCCACCCGATTGCCTAGTATAGTGAAAGCAGCCTGGTTACGTTTTAAGGTTAAACAGTATATCCCAAGACCGAGGAGATGTTTTTATTGTCAAGAATTTGGACACATGTTGGGGTCATGCAGACAGAAATTACAAGGCAAGCCTGCTACTTGTGTTAAATGCAAGGTTAGCCAGAGCCATGGCATATGTAATAAGGAGGCCCCAGATGTGTGCATTGTGGAGAAAATCATCCATCATCTTCACTTAATTGCGATGTATACATCATGGAAAAAGAAATTCAGACATTAAGGGTGACCGAACGTATCACGTTTGGAGAGGCAAAAGAGAGAGTGTTGAGTCAGTACATTAGACCAGGAATATCCTTTTCCAGTGTTGCTGCCAACCGAAGAAGAAATATCAATGTCACCAAAACTAATGTTAATAAAACACCAGTTACGACCTGTACTCATGCCTCTTTGGAGGCAGTGCCAGTGATTGCTGGCGCTCATGCCTCTTCGGAGGCTGCGCCAGTGACTCCTGGCGCTCCTGCCTCTTCAGAGGCTGCGCCAGTGACTCCTGGCGCTCCTGCCTCTTTGGAGGCCGTGCCAGTAATTCCTGGCGCCCCTGCCTCTTCTGAGGCAGTGCCGGTAATTCCTGGCGCCCCTGCCTCTTCGGAGGCAGTGCCAGTTGATTCTGGCACGCCCGCCTCTTTGGAGGTAGTGCCAGTGGTTTCTGGCACTTCTGCTTCTATGGAAGCAGAACCAATGATTTCTGGGACTCCTGCCTCTCTGGAGGCTGTGCCAGGTGTACCCTGGCACTTCCACCTCACTGGAGGCTGTACCAGCTTTAAATGGTGCTACTGATCCTTTGGAGAATGCACCAATGTTTCCACCTTTCACACCCCCCTCCTCAGGCAGCATCAGCTTTGTCTGGTGTTCCTGAGACCGATAACCCTTCTGAAAAGGAAGGCAGCCATAAATAATCGGTCTCCTTCAGAAATAAGGAGCAAGTCAGTAAGCTGAACGCTCTTAAAAGAGGCTCTAATTTAAGACCTCTAAAGGGAAGTAAATTCATTCATTTTCTACAGTGGAAACTGTCAGGGATTAAGAGCTAAATGGGAAGAATTAAGGCTGCTCATATCAGAAGTGTCTCCTGTTTGTATAGCTCTGCAGGAGACAATGATTGGTAATAATATGTGCCCCAGCCCACGAGAGTATACATCCTATCACTCCACCTATAATTTGAATATTGGAAGCCATGGTGGTGTCGCTTTGTATGTTCGAAATGACACCCCACAAAATTCTATCAGTATCCAATCAGCATTGCAAGTGATAGGTGTGCAGATCCATTTGCAAAGATAATATACAATATGCTCTCTTTATCTACCACCTAATGAAGCCTTCCCCATCAATGAATTTAAATCTCTCATCTTCAACAGTTACCACGCCCTTTTGTATTTTGGGAGATATGAATAGCAGAAATCCTCTTTGGGGTGACATCATCACCAATCAAAGAGGAAGGTGTTTAGGTTCCATCATAGAAGATGAAAATGTTGGGATCCTCAACTCTGGGGAGTCAACGCATTTTCATGTTCAAACAGGCACGTTATCAGCAATTGATTTATCTATATGTAGTGATGACTGTATTATTGACTTTAATTGGAGAACTATAAATGATAGATTTACCAGTGACCATTTTCCGATAGTGGTGAGTGTAGCATCAAGTCCTCCATCTTCAAGGCTACCCAAATGGAACATTGGTAAAGCTGATTGGTCAACATTCCAGGAGCACAGCTCAATAGATGACTCTGCTGATGACTTTCCCTCCCGTGTAGATGATGCTCTTTGACTTTTTGAATACAATGATGTTCTCAGCTGGTCTTCAATCTATACCTAGGACTTCGGGCAAATTTGTCCGCCGACCAGTTCCCTGGTGGACACGTAAATGCCAGGAAACTCATAGAAATATGAGATCTGCCTTCACCAGATACCGCAGACGAAAATGTGAGTTAGTATTATCGTGTAGAATTTCGAAAAGCGAGAGCTCATTTTCGCATGGAAATCACAAAAAGGCACGAAAAGAATCTTGGACGATATTCATATCTTCACTAAATTCGAAAAACTCCTCGACTCTAGTTTGGAAGAGAGTTAGAAAAATAGCAGGCAAGTTTACTCCTTGTCAACCTCCCGTTATCAAGGTGAATGGTTGTGAGGTAGCAGACCCCCAGTCAGTGGCAAATGAGTTTGCTAATCATTTTGCTAATGTTGCGAAGAAAAATGATGATAGACCCTATTCAGCTCAAAGACGGATAATAGAACAGGTTCGAAATTGATTTTAATACCTTAAGACATGAGCAGTACAATGCTCCTTTTACTATTAGAGAATTTGAATCAGCCTTGAATAAATGTAATGAATCAGCTCCTGGACTGGACGATATAACATATTCAATGATTAAGCATTACCCCTGAAAATCCACCGACTTTTCATATTAAGCCTAATTAACAGAATTTACAGAGAACATATCTTCCCCAAGCTTTGGAAGAAGTTGAAATTACTGCCATTTGTGAAACCTGGAAAAGATCCATTCAAGACAGAAAATTATCGTCCTATCGCATTAACTTCTTGTTTGTGTAAGATCATGGAAAAAATGGTGAACACACGATTGATGTGGTACTTGGAAAGAGGTAAATATCTGTCGCCTGCTCAGTGTGGTTTTCGGAGTATGCACTCCACAACTGATGTATTGGTACGAATGGAATCTTCAATATGTGAAGCTTTTGCCAACAAGCAACATCACATCACTGTTTTCTTTGACCTAGAGAAGGCTTATGATACAACATGGAGATATGGCATTTTGAGGGTCCTTTATGAATGTAACCTGAGAGGCAATTTGCCCCTGTTTATTAAGGCTTTTTAAAAAATAGGATATTTCAGGTTCAGGTTGGAGCAATAATGTCAGATGTATTCAATCAGGAAGAAGGAGTACCACAAGGAAGTGTTTTAAGTGTAACCTTGTTTGCCTTGGTAATCAATGGGGTTTCTAAAATAATTCCCCCAGATATAACATGTACCTTTTTCTTTTTTGTTGATGACCTATCGATTTCCTTTGCAGCATCAAGGATGGCAGTGGCTGAACGCCGCCTTCAGCTCTGCATTGATAATATAATAAAGTGGGCTGAGGTTAATGGTTTTAGATTTTCCGCCAGTAAAACTGTAACTATGCACTTTTGTCGTATAAGGGGAATCCACCCTGATCCAGATCTATTCATTCATAGGCAGAGAATTCCATGTGTTTGGTGAAACAAGGTTTCTCGGCTTGATTTTTGATAGCAAGCTGACCTGGATTCCACATCTGAAATATATTAAAGGCAAAATGCTTAAAAGCAATGAATTTGCTGAAAGTCGTGTCTCACACTTCGTGGGGTGCAGACCGAACTCAGATGTTGAGATTATATAAAGCCTTGGTCTTTTCAAAATTAAGTTACGGGTGTGAGGTGTACACTTCTGCAAAACCAAATAGCCTTAAAATGCTCAACTCAATTCATCATGGAGGAATACGGTTGTGTACTGGAGCATTTAAATCATCTCCCACCGAGAGCATGCTTGTAGATGCTGATGAGGTGCCACTGGATCTTCATTACAAGCGTCTGCTGGTTCGGAGCTGGTATAGATTCCAGAGGCTACCTAAGTCTTTAACCAGCATTTGTATGAGAAATGAAAGGCATTGGCAGTTTTATGAAAATCACCCCAAGCAACCTCATCCATTCGCTTTTAGAGTCAATACCATTGTTCGTGAATTAAACATGCCAAGGGTCGAGATTTTACCAGTAAAATATTCAGTTAGTCCCCCCTGGAACTTCCCAGAGGTAAAATTCTGCAGATATTTCAATTTTACCAAAACAGAATTGTCCAGTGAGGGCCACGCAGGTCAATATTTTTAGAACATTCCTTGCAACATGACTCCACTGCAGTTTTCACGGACGGCTCAAAGTCAGATGCTGGCGTCGGCTTTGGTGTAGTCTTCCCTGATGTAGAGAGGAGTGGCAGGTTATCATCTGTTGCATCAATTTTTACAGCAGAGTTATATGGAATTTTAAAGGCTTTAAAGGAAGTTTTAATTCGGAATGAAAGTAATTTTATTATATATTGTGACTCAAGAAGTGTTCTTCAGTCACTGGAAATAAAGTTCTGTTGGGTGCCTTCTCATGTTGGGGTGGCTGGGAATGAGAAAGCTGACCAACTTGCAAAGTCTGCGGTCAGCTCCCCAGAACCCAAAAGATGCCTACTACCATATCGGGATTTGTATCCTCTAGTAGGTCAGAGAATTAAAAAATGTTGGCAGTCCCAGTGGGAGGATATTTTAAACAATCAAAAAATGCGTAGTGTCACGTCTTCAGTGTCTCCTTGGTCATATCCATATATGCCAAGGAGACAAGAAACGATGTTGTGCAGATTGAGGATTGGACATACAAGACTCACCCATGGGTTTTTGCTTGATGTCTGTGAAAAATCCTCCGTTATGCGAGAACTGTACTGTGCCCTTGACTGTGAGACATTTGCTGGTTGAATGTCCCAGACTTGGGAATTTGAGACATAGGTTCATGTCTTGGGGTCGTGACAGAGTAGGCAATTTTATCCTAGCTACAATTCTTGGAAAGGATTGTAATATAGAGCAGTTATATATTTTTTATGAGGGAGGGGGCTGGCCTCCTTAACCAAATTTAAATTATACATAGATTGTCTATGTAAGAACTTTTATATATTGAATTTTTTTTTTTATATATATATTTATAGATTTTTATATGAAATTTATCAAAAATTTAATTTTTTTTATATTTAATTTATTTCGGTGTCAATTACCCAGATGTTGTGACGCCAGATATAATACACAATCAATCAATTCTTAACCCTTACCAATAGTAGATTGAATGTGTAGATATTAGGCTAGTCATTAAGTGAAGAAATATAAAATAGCAAAAATAATTTTGTTTAAAGTTGCCTCCAGTCCAAGTAATGCTTAATTGACACAGAGGTTAGGTTAAGCATTATAGATTAGCCTAGTATACAAAATGTAGTTTTCTCTCTCTCTCTACTACTAACCTAACCTTCTGTGTCTGGGGGGGTAAAGCATTATTTTGGACACTAAATTTTGTGTACTAGCCTAACCTTTTTTTGCTTAACCTAAACTCCACTTTAAACATCATTATTTTCATTATTAGACATTTCCTCCCTTACTGACTCTTGTCTATGCATTCTATACACTACTCTCCTTAATTCTAGGCATCTACTTTTTTTATAAGCTCATGTGGCTCTAATAGTAAGAATTACCCAAAAGTTTTTTTTTATGGAAAAAGAAAATAAAATAAGGCGTGGAATATTCCCTAGAGTTACCCTTTCCTTGCTGGAGGACCTCTAGCATTGAAAGAAAAGTAATGGGTGATGTTAGTGCAATTAGTGTTTGAGGAACAGATATTCATGGTAAATATTGAGAAAGGGATTGGTTCTGGTACCAAATAATTTTTTTTAAAACTCGTTGTAGGTTGCTGTGATAATATTACCTTTACATTTTTATGAAATATGATAAAGCACTTGTATTTGTAAAACCAATACAAAAAAATAAATAAATAATTCAGACCTGTAATTGTACGGTAGCAGCAAATCAGCATTCAGCTTACAAACTCGCCTGGGCTATTGCTTTTTGCACGGTTCAGGATAAAATGAACGAGGTATAGCTTTATATTTTTCTCAGGGTCTGCAAGTTCATTATCTTAGTACAGTATAATGGACTGAGTAGTGAGTTACCAGAACAGTTAATTTATTATATCTTGTGAATTTTCATAGCCCTACCCTATATTGTACTGGTATATACATGTATATTATTTTTTTAATCAGTTGTTACTAATAAGGTGTAATTAACTTGAATTAAAGAATTGCAAAATCAGTTCAAAAACACTGTAGGCTTCAGTAACACACACAATGCCAATTGTGAGAGAGAGGGAAAACTACATATATATCACTTTTTCAGGAGGAGACTTGAATTGTTTGTGGAGGTTGAGGCATGGCTGAATTGTGTCACAGCATCCGGTTGAAAAGGTGGAACTGTATCACAGTCAATTTTTGGCAGCTATTACCGCTTCAGTGAAAATTATGAGGAAGAAATCAATGACTCCACAGAGGAAGGGAGATGGAAGTGTGTGCATCCAAATTATGTTTTATATATATATATATATATATATATATATATATATATATATATATATATATATATATATATATATATATAATTCAGACCCATCGTTTCATGTCCCGGAGCTTTCAATTACAAAATTTCTAAATGGTTAGCTGGCCTCCTTTCCCCTTTTTTAGGCACCTTTTCTCCCAGTCACATTGAAACATTCGGAAGATTTTTGTCACAAATCAGAGAAGCACATATACCACTTCACAACATGAAACTTTTAAGCCCTTGACGTAGATTCCCTGTTCACTAAAGTACCAGTACAGGACATTCTTCAGTTTTAAGGGTAAAATTATCCCCCTATTCAGATCATTTCCCATGGCGCTTGACAAAATAATAAAGCTAGTTGAATTATGTGCATCTAATAACGTATTTTCATTCGGGGAATCATTCTACAAGCAAAAATTCGGGTGTAGTATGGGTAGTCCTTTAAGTCCTGTTCTAGCCAATCTGTACATGGAATACTTTGAAACTACAGTAATAAATGCAATAAAACCCAAAAACATGCTGTGGATGAGATACGTGGATGATATCCTAACATTTTGGGATAATAGGTGGGGCAATTTAATGAATTCCTCGCGAAATTAAAACACATTAGTGCCCAGCTCAAATTTAAAGTTGAATGGGAAACAGACAACAAAATTCCTTTTCTTGATGTTTTAATAATCAGAGATACGACAGAATACAAATTTACCATATACAGAAAACCAACGTTCTCACTTCATACATTCACTACTTTAGCTATCACGACAGTACTATCAAGATAGGTGTAGCTAGTAACTTGTTCTTAAGAGCCTTACGAATTTGTTCCCCAGAATTCCTGGAAAAAGAATTTGAACTAATTCGCAAGCAACTTTCATCTTTAAAATATCCTGACCATATATTGAGAAAGCAATTCACAAAGCAAACGTAATTTCTACCGACCCCTAAAGACAAGACCAGAGATACACCCAACAATAAAATAATAATTCCCCACCTGGACACGATTAAGAGAATAACCAACCCCCTCGGAAAATCGAACCCTTTTGTATTTACTTACCCAAACACCTTAGCCAAATCCCTGATTAACGTCCAACAAAAGACATATCCAAAGGACTCTGGGGTATCGAAATCCCATGCCAGGACTGTGACCAATCTTACATCGGATTTACAGGTAAAATCCCTTCCCCAGAGATTAATACAAAAACACAAACGGTCAGTTAGGTATGGACAACAGAACTCTGCTATTTTCAACCATATAAATGAACATAACCATAGAATAAACTGGAATTTGTCACGTGTAATTTATAGCAGCAACTGCCGGTACAAAGAGTCAAATGATGGAATCGGCCTTAATAAAAGAGGGGCAAGTAATGAACATCTCAAAAGGAGCATGGATTTCAGATACGATCGACAACGTCTTCATTCAACCAACACTTAAGAAGATTAAAGGAAGATTATCAGCGGGGTGACTTAAATTGGCTTGTTTTGTGGATGGACCTCTTGGTATAAATACCACCTTTTCTGTAAACTTTTCTCATTCATCTACTGAAGAGGGAGACAGCAGTCTCTGAAATATAGTACTTTTTTCTCTATATTTGGTGTTTTTATGGGCTCCTTTTATTAGATATAGATATATATAATATATATATATATATATTATATATATATATATATATATATTATATATATATATATATATATATATATATATATATATATATATATAATATATATATATATATATATATATATATATATATACGTGTCTACATATTGGCATATTTTATAAGGTTTATTTCATGTATATTTTTAGTGTTTGTACATGCATATATCTGTTACCAAAAGAAAAATAGAAATAAAACCAAAACAAATGGTTCATGCACTTGGTGGGATGTGATATATTTGAATCTCTCATCTTTTGTTTGTATCATTCGAAGTGGTTGCAATCTTCAGTATGGTACAGACTATTTTATGCGTATGTGTGTATGCATGTACATATATACTTTTTTACTGTAATTTTTTTTTATGGAATGAGGTTGTTACTGAGGTAAGAATCAATCAAGTGCATGTGTAGGTTATTTATATACAAAACAGAGGCCACATTATTTGACTATTTACTTGTACAGTGTTAGTCCTCACTGGAACATGTAAGAGCAAAATAAATGATAAGCAAGATTAAAACTTTCATTCTCCTGAGTTATTTATTGTAAGGTATATGAACTTTCATTTTATGGTCTTGAAAATTATTATTCAATGCTATTGCACGGGTCATGTAAACCTTGTAAACGCATTTTCAGGGCCTCTATAAAGTAGTTAAAAGGTAATTATGAGGCATTCATAAAGCCTATTTAAGGTTCTGTACTGGCTTTTTGAAGGTTTATTCCATGGTATTTGGAAGCTCTTTCAAGGCTTTTATTAAGGTTTATTTCAAGCATATTTAAGGCTTGCACAAGCCTAAAAGTGTACACGAAAACGGGTACATTTTAGGTGTATCACAAGCACTTTTTAAGTTTGGGGCTTAAAGTTCGCAAGCTTGTAAAGTACGTTCGTCTGATGTCCTATGAACACTCATTTTCTGGGGGGCCAGTTAACGCCATCCCTCTTTTTCAAGCCAGTAATTATCTATAAAATTCCTCCCTGGATATTTCATATAATCTTAAATCTAAAACTTATGCCAAAGGCCAAGCACTAGAACCTACGAGGCCACTCAAGATGTAACAGGAGGAAAACCTCGCAGTTGCTCGATGAAACAATTGTTAAGAATTAAGGAAAATAAGATGGAATAAAAGACTTTAGAAGGAGGCAGAGCAACAATATTTCATGGTAACCTGTGAGAACAAGATAAAAGTGATCTCTTAGGCATTAAAAAAATACACTACTTCCTATTATGCGTTCGTAAGCACAGTTACAACGCTCGGAAAGGTATGAATCCCTTCCCTTTTCAAGTGTTGAACGACCAAACTTTCCCATCGCCAAAGCAAGACGGATTCAGACAGCTCTGTCCGTAGGCCGAATAGACTGAAGGAAAAATAAGAACTTAGCAGCTTCATTAAGCTTAGCCATTTTGTGTTCATCTCTTAATCTATTTTTCCCTATATTTAGATTTTGTAGTTTTGTTGTATCGAAGAGAGCACAGAGTTACAGTACATCACGAGCACCTCCTGAATTTCTCCGCGAAATACAAGGCCAAAACATCGACAGTTAAGGCAAGTCCAGACGAGCGGGCCTGATCTGCGGGCAAGCACGTCATCGGGGCTCATGTATACCGGGCAATCCAGCAAAATGGTCGTTGAGTGAAATCACCAGTCGGCATCCGGTGATCTGAGGCAAGTAGACTGAAGGTACGAAACTGCCAAACTAGTATGTCATCATGGGGGCCCCGTAAAATAAAAATTTAATTAAAAGGACTGTTTTTATCATGGATCTTTGTAACTTCAGCATGACTTGGCACTTATTATACAAGCAATAAAGAAAAGCCAATGGATTAGGTAACTGGATCTCACATAAATAGGTTAACGTAAGCAAATGCCTTATCAATTTTAGTATATAAATACAATATATATATATATATACACATACATACATATACTACACATACATACAGTATATATACATTTATACGCATTAAGCTACAAATGTCCTTTAATATCTAATTCGCTCTGCCTCGGAAATAATATATTTTCATATGTTAAATTCGTTGGCTTCGGTTAACATATATGAAAATATATAAATTCCGAGGTATAGCGAATTAGATATTACAGGACATGTGAGAACCAGAGATTAAGACAGGTAGCTGGATACTGATGATTTATTTACAGAAAAACTGGGTTGACATAGACAGGTGCGGACAGATAAGTAGTACAGACTCGCGCCGTGAACAGAAATGACTCTGAGACCCTACGGGCTGCTCTTGAGCAAGAGCCCGTGCTGGCATAAAGCCAGTTTAATCTTAAACAACAACAACTCTAAGACAGTAGATTTGTGTTTTCTTACAAACATACATTTAAATATATTAAGGCGTACAAATAATGGAATTTGATGTGTTGTACATCGGCAGCATGAATGAATGAATAATTAATAATTATCTGGCGTCGTGACTACCAAGATCACTGACGCCGAATGAAGCCATTTGGACAACCAATTTGGGAAAAATCCACACATACATCATAAAAACTCTTAAAGTTCCGCATCAGTTATTGTACTATAGCTAGCGCAAAGATGCTACTTACGCATTAAACACCACCAAAGCTAAATTATTATTATTATTATAAAATAGTTTAACCAGGCCACTGAGCTGACCTTCAGCTCCCATGGGGCTGGCCCAAAGGATTAGATAAAATGCAAGGTCAAGGCCAAAAGCCACGAGCTTGGACCAAACAGGTCTTATAGGATAATAAATAATGAATTAAGATTAAATAAAAATTGCACAGAGGCAAAGGCTTTCATACTAGAACACAAACAGGCAATAAATACATTTATTCACGTTTCCATACATTCATTCTAAAAACCCAAAGCTAAAAACTACACACATACATGAAAGCGAAATACCTAAATTTCGTTAAAAACTCCAACTTCTTTTAAAAATTCAACAACACACTCATAATCATGCTGCGCTTCTTCACCCAATATCTTTGTCAAACTGTAACTACCATCTCTATCTCTCTTGTCTTTAAATTGTTGCTCTCTCAGTTCCCGATGATTAGGACATTCAACTAGCAAATGCTTAATAGTCATCGGGACGAGACAGTCATCACAGTAAGGTTGGTATTCACCACTCATGAGATACCCATGTGTCAATCTTGTATGTCCTATACGGAGGCGGCATATCGTTACTTCCCATTTCCAAGGCATAGATTCATATTTCCAAGGGTGTGTACGTGTGGCAAACTCTTTCATTTTATTTGGTCCTGCTTCGTTCCATTGCTGTTCCCATAATCTTGCAATGAACTTTGATATACTAGGAAAAAAGTCTCTATATGGTACAGCCAATTGGTCTTGGTTATCATATTGGTTGCTGCTGATTTAGCTAGTTGGTCCTTGCTTTTTTCATTTTCCATATATATTTACATGCGCTGGTCCCAGCAAAAAGATATAGTAATCCCTCTACGCTGATGTAGAAATACCCACTGTGAGATTTTCAATGTATTGGATGATCAGTATTAAAAATTTCAAGTGCCTGTAATGCACTTTTGGAATCACAAAAGAGGGTGATATTAGTGGAATTCTGGAGGGTTGCAATATGTTCCAATGCTGTTAAAATTCCATACAGTTCCGCTGTGAAGTTCGATGCTACGATGGGTAGTGCTCCCTCTGCGACTAAAATTAAATCCATTCCCTAAAAACTCCATATCCGACTCCATCATCAGTTTTGGAGCCATCAGTAAAAACAAATGTAGAGCCTGAGTGCTCTGCAGCATGTTCTAAAAATAATACTCTGATTTCTGTATCTGATTTTTCTCTTTTAATACCTTTAAAATATTTACAAATTTAAATTACAGGTGATTTCCATGCTGGGGTAATTGTAATTAACTGGACATAACAGGATTTCTTGACATATTCATTTTTTCCAAGATCTTTTTCACTCTAAAACTAAAAGGCTTAGGAACCTTGGATGATTTTCATAAAAGTTGTTAAAGAATTTCTATTTGCTGCTTCAAAGGCTTTAGAGTGGGGATTCTCTGAACCCTAAACCAATATCTGATAATTGATGATTGGCCGAAATAATACTTCTAGTGGGATTTCTCCCGCATCAATTAATAAACTTGAGATGGGAGAAGATCGAAAGGCACCTGTGCCAAGCGTATACCGGTATGATGTACTGAATCTAAGATAGCAAGACGATTAGATGAAGTAGAAGAGTATATTTCACATCCATAAAGTAATTTTGAAATAATAAGTGATTTGTGTAGTTTTATAACTGTCTGCCTGTCTGCACCCCAGTTGGTATTAGATAATAACTTTCAAAATACTTAAAGCTTCAAGGCACTTGGCGTTTTAATATGTTTCAGATGGGGAAGCCAATTAAGTTTTTTTGTTTTTTTTCGAATATGAGGCCTAAGAAGCGTACCTCTTCAACACAGGGTATTCTATGGTTGTACATATAAAGGTCTGGGTCGGGGTGTACTCCCCGAAGGAGGTGGCAAAAATGCATAACAGTAGTCTTACTGGCTGATATTTTAAATCCCTGTTGTTCAGCCCAATTTACTATCTTATTTATTGTCAATTGTAATTTCCTTTCTGCAACTGACATTCGTTGATGCAGCAACAGATATTGAAAGATTATCTACGAATGGGAGGGGTACTCAATACATCCTTGGGT
>NC_087201.1:37803270-37806333 GCF_015104395.2 Macrobrachium nipponense | reverse complement strand
GGCGTTAAGATATTTCAAAAAGGATGACTTCAGTACTCTGATAAGGAGGTTCAGTAGTAAGAAGCATATATCACGTCTTTCCTTGCTTACTGGAATGATCTTCTTTGCAGTGCCATTTTTTGTTCATTTAATGATCTTAGTTAACGGTTACACTGACAGATCACATTACACTTCAGTGACAATGAAACTTTTTACGTTTGATAACATGAAAGTGGACTCAAGACGTTTTCAGGTGGAAGAGACACTGCCATTGTATTTAGCAAGTAGGCCCCTTGGATGCCAGTTCATAACCATGACCAGAGCTCAGAAATGCCTCTTTTCATGTTTCTTGCCCAGTACCTCCTCCTTCCCCTTAAGCTCGCTATCTGTTGACGATCTTCCACAGTGCCAACATAAGCAGGTGACACTACCCAAAATGAAATACAGTATACAATCAAGTATTTTAGAGTCTCTCTCTAATAGTTCAGAATTGCTATCATGTTACAGTAGATGCCAGCTGGAAAATGCATCTCAGGTTGGAGGAAGCAATTTATTTTTAGTGACTGAAGAGGAAAGTTCAACCTTTCTCTCTTTTCTTTGTGGTTTAGGAGGGATCATTGGGCTCTATTTTGGTTTCTCGGCCAGTCAGCTTAAAAATATTGTAGAAAAACATTTTCATTGGTCATGTGTTACAAAGAGACAAGTTACATTTGTGTGGCATTGTTTAACGCTCTTTTTGTGTTCTTTGCTTTTTGTAAGTCCTGTGGAGAAGTACCTGTTTAGTCATCCTATCCACGGTGAGTCTTCAGTTCAAATTCTAACCAAAGATCAGTACCCAGCAGTTACAATGTGTCTTTGGCCACCATTTAATGTCAGCAAATTGTTGTCATCAGTGGGACTTCAGAGTTCATATGATGAGGTCATGTTACTTGACCCCAAAGCCAGATTTAATGCCCTTACATATCTTATACAGCATATTGATAAAGTCAACGGAAGTGATGAATTACACCCGGATGATCTCTGGAGAAAAAGTGCATGGGATGTAGAGAGGTTAGTTCTCCAGGAGCATAGAGTGAGACTCTTTAAAAAATCACTCCTTAATGAATGTGTTACTCTTTACAACTTTGACAGTACATTTTCAGGCATTTTTCCAGCACTGAATGTATATTTTGTCTTGAAACAACATTTTTTCACCCAGAATCCAGCTATGACTCTTATGTTATTCGTTCATGGTCAGGATGATTTCCCACTGACGACCAAAGACACTGTTCCACTGAGAGCTTTTGCTAACCTTCTTGTTAATGGCGTAGAAGAATGGACAGGTGTTCATGGAGAAAATATTAGTTTTGCAGAATGTGTATCGCTTTGTGTTGATCGCTTTTTAGTCAGTCAGTATCGATGTAGTTTTCCATGGACAAATTTACACCAGGATATTCAGCCATGTAATATGACACAATTCACAGCTTTTTTAACTACATTATGGACGTGCATGCCCAACAATGGTTCCCTGTATGAGGCACTAATTGGTTCTGCATCATTGTCAGCATGCTATGAACAGTGCCAAACAAACAGGGGTACATTTTACGAGGTTGCAATCGATTCTGGTGGAGTGACGGTAGGAAGAGAACTTTCATTCACTCTTCAACCCTTTGATAGTACTGATCTTGGAGTCAATTACTTTGAATTTACGATTAGCATTACTGCTTCATCTTTGAAAAAAATCATTCAAAGTGATGGCTATTCTGTTTCTCAACTTATAAGTGAGTTAGGAGGCATTGTTGGGATGATCTTGGGAACTTCACTTCTCTCACTGCTTGTCAGGACAGTGAAGCAGTCATGGTAAGAGAAATTCTTTAACTTCGAGGACTTACTTGATCTCATTTCATTGTTTTTGAGAATGTATCTGGTTTATGTATCCTCGGGTTACTGCCTAAGAGCTGAATTTTTAACAATGTATTCCATACTACTTACAGAAGGGTCTTTCATAAATGATACCCGTTAGTTAATATGCTTCATGATAGTCATTATGTCAGGAGCAAAGGTCTGTTGATGGCGTTTTGTTCTCATTTCCATCACACAGATTTCACAGATTTGACCAGAAACTTGTCCAGATCGATTTCATTGTTGCATTCTCCTTCACCATGACAGTTATATCACGGTAAGTTGTGTCAGTGGTTATGCACTTGACGTCGGTCGTTATGTTCACGACCAGCAAATCAACTGTGTCACTGTTGCTGTTTTAGTAGAACATAGGCATATCTTGTTTACATTTCCCATCGGTAATGCTTTTGGATCTTTTCCAGTTTTTAGACTGTTGTACACAGCAATACTGGTCTTGTTTGCATTCAGACTTCATCTTTTTGTTGTAGTTTCCCTTCCTGTAATATGAAATAAAATAGTCGGAAAATTTTAAGCGTCATATGTTGCCTAAGAGTAATGTTCAAGTGTATCTCTGCTCTTGGGTTCTGAGAATCCCACAACATTTAATTAATGTAATTTCCAGTTGCAGTTTTAATATTGCCCTCTAATGCTGTCAGGAGTTTATTTTAATCTTGAAGCTTCTCATGTCAAGAGCTATTTTAGTAAAGTAAGAGGTCAATGAGATCTTTGGTTTTTTCATTTTTTATTGATTTCTGCACACACCACCACCTGACCTGTGATGCTACAGAGAGAAAAGGTCTTACCTTAATGGTTACTCAATGTTTGTCGCTTTCTAGTCTTCATTGTTGTTACTGAAGGTTGTACTTTTATTTCATACAAACTGCACCTGTGTCTTTGATCTTCTTTTGAGGGATGATATGTATCTACCTAATTAAAACTGAATAAACTAATATTACTTTGCTAAAAAAAAAAAGCAGAACTGATAGTTATGGTTGCACAGATCTCATGAAGAGATAAGTATATCAAAGGATAAAGTACTTTATATACTTAGGAATATTCCTAAAAAGAAAGATAGCCTGGCATTTTAAATCATGACAGAGAATAAAGTAAAAACTTCAGTGATTGAAATATTTCTTAGTAGCTTGTTAGAAGACGAAATATTCCCAATAATATTATTGGCGAAAAATTGATGTGCTTCACTTC
>NC_087201.1:37773270-37798270 GCF_015104395.2 Macrobrachium nipponense | reverse complement strand
GTTATGGAAAGAACTTGCTAATAAAAGCTGGTAATGAAACCCAAGCAATTTTGCTAGCGAATTTTAAACCTCCTGGAAGTGGAAATATCGAATGTATTGCATCGCATAGATTCTTTAACACACTGAAAGGGGTAGTATACTCAAAAGACCTGCATGTTTTTGAAGAGGAGGAGATTCTCCATCGATGTCCTCCTTGTGTATCTCACGTAAAAAAACTTGGAGGGGATGCAGCTATCCTTTTAACATTCTCCTCCAGTTACCTACCTGGTACTATCATTGTTGGACATGAGAGGATGCAGGTTAAAAAATGTAAAAGAAACCCCAAAACAGTGTCTCAAATGTTTTGAATATGGCCATATTCAAAACTCCTGTAAAAACAACAAAAGATGTTCTGTGTGCTCTGCAGAGCATGATAATCTTGAGTGTGAAGCAGCTCAATACTATTTTCAATGTAAGGGTGATCACTCTCCAAATTCTAGGGCTTGCCTCATATAGATCTGAAGACGAAGTATTGACAGTGGCTGATATGAACATACCAGCATTAGAGAAGCAAAGCATGTGATAATGGGGGCAAACAAAAGTGCCAACTCTACCCATGCTTCGGTAATAAAACTTATGAAAAATTCCAACAATGTAAGGCAACTAATAACTGCATCTGATAGTAGGCATCACACAATCACACAACACCTGCTAGTCCACAGACTGTAAATAATGAAAATCCCCAATTTGTCAAGAAATTTTCATCTGCTAGTGCCTTGGAGTCCAACACCAAAAGTTGTACTTCCAGAGGCCAGAAACCTCACCTCCAAAGACCATACAAAGGTGACTAATATGATAGTTGCAGGCTCACCTCCAAAAAAAGGGAGCCAAAATCAATTAATTATCCGGGAAGCTGTTCCAAAAACACTTCCAACAAGAATAAGCCAAGGGAGCAATCCCCAATTAGATAGAGCTAATTCGGAGCCATCAATTGTCACAGCCACAAACAAAAGTGAAAACAAAACTATAATTATAACCACCAAGAAGCGCACAAGGAATACATCCCCAAATAATGATGGCTTTAAAATAAAAACCTCAAATGGGTTCAGTGTTTTGGAAGAGATCTCTCCGCCTAGAAAGGTGGTTCCAAAAGCAGATTCAGCCAAAAAAACCATGTGAGTTCTAATCAGTCTTCCACCCTAAGACAAATAAACTTAGTGGTGCACAGAATCACAGTGGAAATTCTGATCATCAGGATCATAACCAGAAATATAGTCAGCCAAAAACCCTAAATTCCAATTCAAATGAAAAGGGATTAAGGAAACAATGTCATAGAAAGGAGGACTTCTCCTCCAAGGAGTGGGACGTAGCATATTTTACCACCTTAAAGTCTTAATTCATGAATTCAATCCAGGGATTATATGCCTTCAAGAAACAATGTTGGGCAACTCTCCTTATAATCCTGGACTAAATTATTCAATATTTAACTCCTTTCCCCCAAATGGTGATCATGCCCATAGAGGTACTGCAATTATTAATAAATCTCTGCAGCACTCCATAATACAATTAAATACAACTCTACAAGCTGTTGCTATTTCAGTCATCTTGGAAAAGAGGATAACAATCTATTCCTTATACCTTCCACCTGATCTTGCTTTTAACAGTGAAGATATTCAGTCCATAATTAACCAACTTCCAACTCCTTTATTTCTCCTAGGAGATTTTAATGCCCACAACCCCCTTTGGGGAAGTCGGTTGCTAGACAGTAAAGGGAAATTAATTGAAGACCTTATTGATAGGAATGATGTTACCCTATATAATAATGGGTCAGTGACTTTCCACAGCATTCATGATCAACATTTCTCTGCACTGGACCTTAGTATTTCTTCAACAAGTATCCACCTTGATTTTAATTGGTCTGTTAACGAAAATTTAAGTGGGAATGATCATTACCCGATCTGTTTGAAATATGCTTCGAATGATCCATCTGAAATTTTACCATAGTAGAAGGTAGAGATGCAGACTGGGATAAATTCAATAAGGGTGTCAATCTTGATAGGGAGTTTGAGTCCTTTCATTCTCATCTAAATGCTTATGATTATTTTATTGAATCTACTCTGAAGAGTGCTGGAGGCTCGATTCCCAAAACAAAAGGCAAACCACGTAGACCTGCAGTTCCCTGGTGGAATAAGACTAGTGGTATTCTGAGGAAATAGGAGGTGCTACAGACGTTATAAAACTAGTTGCTCTCCTCAGTCTAAATTAATCTACAAACGTGCTTTAGCCAAGCAACGGTGCTTTTATAAGAAAGCCAAAAGAGAAAGTTGGCTTTACTATATTAATGAAGCTACTAAGTTCATATTTTTCCCTCGATCTATTCGGCCTACGGACAGAGCTGTCTGAATCCGTCTTGCTTTGGCGATGGGAACGTTTGGTCGTTCAACACTTGAAAAGGGAAGGGATTCATACCTTTTCTGAGCGTTATAACTGTGCGTACGAACGCATAGGAAGTTGTGTGGTTTTTAATGCATTGTTTGATGCCTAAGAGACCACTTTTATCTTGTTCTCACAGGTTACCATGAAATATTGTTGCTCTACCTCCTTCTAAAGTCTTTTATTCCATCTTATTTTCCTCAATTCTTAACAATTGTTTCATCGAGCAACTGCGGTTTTCCTCCTTTTCCTTTTACATCTTGAGTGGCCTCGTGGGTTCTAGTGCTTGGCCTTTGGCATAAGTTTTAGATTTAAGATTAGATTAGATTAGATTATAAAATTTTTGGCACATTAGCCAGGCGCCGGAGCCGAGGGGCCATTCAGCGCATATATATCTTTAAGAATAAAAGACACTGTCGTACAAACAAACATACACACAACCGATCTAACATACAAATCATTCATTCCTAAAAACCAAACAAGAAACCTAAAACAATTAAGAGAAAATTACAATTCATAAAAAAGGCCAATAAAAAATTTTTAAAAAATTCATAATTTGCTCTGCTGAGCACTTAACACCTAAAATATCGCAAAGAGACTTATTTGCCAGCAAACAAGCTCTACGATTGTTTTCAAATGAGGGCACTCCACCAAAATATGCACCACAGTCAAATCCACATGACAAGTGGAACAGCGAGGACCTGCCTATCCGCTCCACTCATCATTAGATACCCGTGAGTATATTTAGTGTGGCCAATACGTAATCTAGCTAAAAACTATCTCAGACCTTCTATCCATCCAGCTATGAGGCCAAGGATGAACAGAAGGCCTAATCGATTTCAATTTAGGATTATTATCTAAAGTAGACCAGTGACCTACCACTGGTCTCTACAATAAAATCGATGGTAACTTTTAAAATCAGATACAGGGACGCCCATGTTGGAAATGCCGCCTAAGCCTAGTTGCAGCGTCGGCTCGCTTCATTCCCAAACAATTCCAACATGGGACGGAGCCCAACAAAACCTAACAGAAAAACCTCTTCTATTAATTAAAAGATAAAACCAATCTTGTACTTCTTGCACTAAAGGGTGGCAAGAGACTGGGCTTTTAGAGAAGATAAAACACTCAAAGAGTCGGTTAAAATTAGGTAAAAAACCGTTGTTAGGTCGCAAGGAACTATAAAAAATATATTTAAGAGCAGTCAAAACTGCCAGCAGTTCAGCTGTAAAAACAGAAGAATTAGAAGGAAGCTTCTTTTTAAATGATATTACCACTAGTCACTACAGAGCAACCAACACCATCAGAACCCTTTGAACCATCAGTATAATATATGATGATAATCACAATGTTCGGAAGCATGGTCCAAGAAAACTTGCCCTCAACTGATCACCAGAACTTTTGCTCCTGCTGTCCCTAATTGGGCAGATTTCTAGGCATGGTCTATTCCAAGGAGGAAACTTTGAGGGCGAAATTTCAGCTACTGCAGGGGGAAGTAATCCCACCTCCCTGCAGAACTTGCTAGTAGGACCTCAAGCGGCCTTGGCAGTCTCGGTCTATTTGGGGCTCTGTCAGTTGGTTCTCTATCGTACTTATAGTTAGGGTTTAGCTTTGACTTAAGTATTCTTGATACGACTCTCAAGCCTAATTCCTCCCTTACGGATAAATAGTGGGGGGAAACCCGACTCAATATATAGGCTTTCTACTGAAGTTCTATAGGCTCCCGTACAAATACGTAAAGCCATATTATGGACAACATCTAATTTAAGATTATATGAAATATCCAGGGAGGAATTTTAGAGATAATTACTGGCTTGAAAAAGAGGGATGGCGTTAACTGGCCCCCCAGAAAATGAGTGTTTCATAGGACATCAGACGAACGTACTCTACAAGCTTGCGAACTTTAAGCCCCAAACTTAAAAAGTGCTTGTGATACACCTGAAATGTACCCGTTTTCGTGTACACAGGCTTGTGCAAGCCTTAAATATGCTTGAAATAAACCTTAATAAAAAACCTTCAAAGAGCTTCCAAATACCATGGCATAAACCTTCAAAAAGCCCATACAGAAACTTAAATAGGCTTTATAAATGCCTCATAATTACTTATTAACTGCTTTTAACATACTTCGTAAAAATCCTGCACAGAACCTTAAAATAAGTTTGATAAGTGCCTCATAATTACCTTTAACTACTTTATAGCGGTCCCTGAAAATGCGTTTACAAGGTTTACATGACCCTTGCAATAGCTTTTGAATAATAATTTCAAGACCATAAAATGAAAGTTCATATACCTTACAATAAATATCTCAGGAGAATGAAAGTTTTAATCTTGCTTATCTTTATTTTGCTCTACATGTTCCAGTGAGGACTAACACTGTACAAGTAAATAGTCAAATAATGTGGCCTCTGTTTTGTATATAAATAACCTACACATGCACTTGATTGACTCGTTACCTCAGTAACAAAAACCAACCTCATTCCATAAAAAAAAACAAATACAGTAAAAAAGGTTATCATTAGTACATAACATACTTACACACGAGACTTTTGCTAATGGACAGCTATTTCATAAAAACACACATACGCATAAAATAGTCTGTACCATACTGAAGATTGCAACCACTTCGAATGATACAAACAAAAGATGAGAGATTCAAATATATCACATCCCACCAAGTGCATGAACCATTTGTTTTGGTTTTATTTCTATTTTTCTTTTGGTAACAGATATATGCATGTACAAACACTAAAAATATACATGAAATAAACCTTATAAAATATGCCAATATGTAGACACGTATATATATATATATATATATATATATATATATATATATATATATATATATATATATATATATATATATATATAAAACATAATTTGGAACGCACACACTTCCATCTCCTTCCTCTGAGGAGTCATTGATTTCTTCCTCATAATTTTCACTGAAGCGGTAATAGCTGCCAAAAATTGACTGTGATACGTTCCCACCTTTTCAAACCGGATGCTGTGACACAATTTCAAAGCCCATGCCTACAACCTCCACAAACAATTCAAGTCGCCTCCTGAAAAAGAGTGATATATATGTAGTTTTCCCTCTCTCTCACAATTGGCATTGTGTGTGTTACTGAAGCCTACAGTGTTTTTGAACTGATTTTGCAATTCTTTAATTCAAGTTAATTACACCTTATTAGTAACAACTGATTAAAAAAATAATATACATGTATATACCAGTACAATATAGGGTAGGGCTATGAAAATTCACAAGATATAATAAATTAACTGTTCTGGTAACTCACTACTCAGTCCATTATACTGTACTAAGATAATGAACTTGCAGACCCTGAGAAAAATATAAAGCTATACCTCATTCACTTTATCCTGAACCGTGCAAAAAGCAATAGCCCAGGCGAGTTTGTAAGCTGAATGCTGATTTGCTGCTACCGTACAATTACAGGTCTGAATTATTTATTGGTTTTATAAATACAAGTGCTTTATCATATTTCATAAAAATGTAAAGGTAATATTATCACAGCAACCTACAACGAGTTTAAAAAAAAATTATTTGGTACTAGAACCAATCCCTTTCTCAATATTTACCATGAATATCTGTTCCTCAAACACTAATTGCACTAACATCACCCATTACTTTTCTTTCAGTGCTAGAGGTCCTCCAGCAAGGAAAGGGTAACTCTAGGGAATATTCCACGCCTTATTTTATTTTCTTTTTCCATAAAAAAACTTTTGGGTAATTCTTACTATTAGAGCCACATGAGCTTATAAAAAAAGTAGATGCCTAGAATTAAGGAGAGTAGTGTATAGAATGCATAGACAAGAGTCAGTAAGGGAGGAAATGTCTAATAATGAAAATAATGATGTTTAAAGTGGAGTTTAGGTTAAGCAAAAAAAGGTTAGGCTAGTACACAAAATTTAGTGTCCAAATAATGCTTTACAGACACAGAGGTTAGGTTAGTGTAGAGAGAGAGAGAGAAAACTACATTTTTTCTATACTAGGCTAATCTATAATGCTTAACCTACTCGTGTTCAATTAAGCATTACTTGGACTGGAGGCAACTTTAAACAAAATTATTTTTGCTATTTGAAATTTCCTCACTTAATGACTAGCCTAGTATCTACACATTCAATATACTATTGGTAAGGGTTAAGAATGCGGGATCCACTGACCATTAATGTAAATAAATACAACCTAACCTAATAATGCTTAATCTAATCAACAAAGCCCATGTTATCATTAAAATGCTGATTTATTGTAAATTTACGAAGGTTAAGTTAAATAAGCCAAATACTAAGTTAGAGTATAGTTATACATAAAGAAATTGAAGAGGATTCCACATTCTTTACCCTTACCCTTAGGTATTCTCCTTAACTCAGAGTGCTGAAAATTAAAGATTTTGAGAAGTCCTCTGGAAATTCACAATTTCAGAATTATGTTATTTTACATATTGTTTTAAGAAATTCAAGTGGGGCAGACCCTCCAGCACCTCAATTTTCAATTGGAAATTGAAAATTGTCCTCCGGTACCTGAGGTTCCAATTTGTGGCCCTCTGTCTTAACTTTAGGAGTCTACTTTTTTATAAGCTTGCACAGCTTTAATAGTCTAGTAAGAATCACCAAGTTGCCAACCTTTTATTTGTTTATCTATGCAAAAAAAAAAAAAAAAATGGAAAAAACCTTGGTCGGTAAAATAGGAAGCAACCCTTTATTGTATAACCACCCAACAAGCTTGGGGGTTTTGGGTGCACTAGCCTAACCTAACCTCTGCGCCAATCAAGCACTACCTAGATGGGGGGTTTGCCCCCATACCCCCTTTAAAGGTGTGGGGCTTCTCCCTCACATCCCTTGACTTAATTATACTTAGCCGGGGACGGCCGTAGGACGCCATAAATTCCTAGGTAGGTAGGTAGCTACCTAAGTACTAGCCTACGTAGTAGCTATAGGTTTACTTAATTTTTGGATGGGACCTCGTCACCTTGCACAGCCTATATTCTCGTAAATTTTAGTCCAGCCTAAAGGTTTGCTCACATTAATACCCTTACAACAAAAGCAACTCTTCCTAGAGTCGTTGGTATTTCAATTTCCCAAAGAAAATGCAGAATTACTACCTATTCCTACGTAGACTAACGGTACTTTAGTCTCATATTAGGTACTATAGGGATATACTATAAAATGATAGTGAAAGATAATGGCATAAGCTGCTATCACTTACCTATGGGCCCTGGTTTTCTCAAGTCGTCGTAGTGGTATCTATATCAGCTGGCATGCACTTGCATGTAAATTTAATTTATTTAGCCACTTTGTCAAACAAATTCAGTTTGTGCGGCCCGCCAATTTGTTTACGCTGCTGCAGAGACATCTGGTGGCGGCATTTGGTGACCATTTCCCACACAGTTCAAATTTCTCGATCACAGATAATTGCTGTATAGTCTAGTAGATTAGGAAAAAATCATGCACTTTTTGAACAGATTATCAAAATTTGGCTCCTAGCAGACTTTTTGATGCTCTTTCTAATAAGATGAGGAGACAAGTGATCTGAGCACTCCATGACCCCAAAAAGTGACATTTTTCAAAATGGCCGCCTAAAATAGACCTATGCCTATAACTTCTGTTGTAAGTCAGGTAGAAACAAGATTTTAGTAGCTTTACCTATATTGATCAATGTGTCCTATCACATGCTGCTACCAGAAGTCCAACATGTGTGGCATTCATCTTGGAAATCCAAGATGGCTGCCCTGAAGTTACCTTTATGTATAAATTCGTTGGTAGGAGAGACGGAAATATGATCTTGGTGTCCAAACCTGTGTTCTAATGTGTGACCTGTCTTCCAGGTAACTCAAAAATTAAATATATGTGGCAGCCATTTTGAAAATTCAATATGGATGCCTCCAAATTAAACTTTTGTGCATACATTGATGATAGATACTTCATGGTTTTGCATGATTTCCTGAGTAAACCATATAGAAGGGTGGTGCTTTATGTTTTCAGGTGTGTCATCCATCTCTTTGTCTTATATCCTGTCTGTATATCCATATGTCCTTCTGACTGGCTGTCTGTCTGTCTATCTGTTTTTTGTATATGCTTTCAATCTGTTTAAACATCTAATTCCTGTTTCATTTTATTTCAGGTGCATAAATATCAATACAATTATATAGCCAAACCCTTCATGAAGCAATCGCCCTGAATGTTGTACATACATGTATATAGACTAGTGGTGGTGGTAGTTGTAGTTGCTAACAGTTTAACCATAGAAATGTCTGAAATGTGCATGCAAGTAGACCAGTGGAAGGAGCTGCCATGCAGAAAACTGCTAAACCCTCAACAGATTGGACATTATGTATTTTATGCCAGGTTATGAAACCAAATGAGAAACTTAAAACTCCCAGGTGGTAAAACACAACGAAGAGACAGTGAATGTAGTTACAAAAGGTTAGCAGAAAATATATATGAATTTGAACAACTTGGATGTGTTCCATTGGACATCGACATTAAAGACTGGACAATGCCAAAGGAATTGAAGCAACGCTACAAGAAAATGATGCCAAGTTTCACAAGTCATGTGAAGGCCTTTTCAACAACCAAAAGTTACAGAGGGCTAAAGAAAAGAAAGCAAAGCAGGAGGTTGGCTGTCAACCAAGCCCAGTAAAAAAGAAGCTTAGATTAAGCACAGTGACAGCATGCCAAAAGCAGAGTTATGCTCTTCTGTGAGAAAGATTGAGAGTGAAGCAACCTTTGATCAAAGCAATGTCACTAAATGTGATCGCAGAGTCCGAGAGTATGCTCATATACTACAAGACAGAAAACTTTTTCGGCAAACTTTCTGCTGGAGATTTGCCAGCTCGTGGATGCTGTTTATCACCACAAATGCATGACAGATTTGTACAACAAAGTTAGGGAAAGAAGAATATTGATGACAAAGTGGAACAAAAGATGCTTTCAACACTGGGCTAGTTCTAAGTGAATTGGTTTCACACATAGAAGAACAGAGAGGTGAATCACTTCCAGTATTTAAACTTGCAGACCTAGGGAAAATGTATGATGCAAGAATGGCTAAAATACATCCAACATATACCCAAAAGGTGCATACGACTAGACTTAAAGAAAAGTTGTTAGCTCTTATTCCAGACCTCAGGGCCCATAGTGAGGGAAGAGATATAATATTGATGTTTGACAGAGATATTGGAAAGGCTATCCGCATTGCTTGTACATATGCTGATGAGGAAGTATTCTATTTGATGCATGCAGCTAAAATAATTCGCAGAGATATACTTCCCATGAATACTCATTTGATGGTTACTTTGAGCCAGGATGTGAAAAGAATGTGGTCCCAAGAAGTCTTCTTGTCCTTGTAAAGATGATATTACAAGGACCTTGTATCAAAGATCAACAATGTGATGATGATGCTATGACCAAAATAGCCCTTTTTGTCTGTCACAGCTACTGATTTTTAATACGAAGAAGACCTCAAGAGAAGCTTCATCTACAAGACATCAGAAGTGCAGAGAGACACCATTTTCGATCTATGCAGCCCTACTCATCCATGCAAAAACTCGACAAAGAAGTCTTGTTGATACTTTGTTTAGTCATGGACTCTGTATATCATATGAACGCACTCAAGAGCTCTCAACAGCTCTTGCCAATGGTGTCATCAAGCAGTTTGAACAAGATGGACGTGTCTGTTCCTACAACTCTAAGAAAGGGCATATTCACTGTTGGGGCAGTGGACAACATCGACCATAACACTTCCTCAAGAACATCAAAGGATTCATTTCATGGAACAGCTGTTTCCATAATTCGGTTTCCTACTGTATCTAATCCTGGAACTGAAAGAACCAAAATCAGTATTGAACCAAACCAAGGTAAATTGCTACCATTGCCAGATGATTACTCAGAGATTCCTCCACTGGAAATGCCCAGTTCAGAGCCAATGGTTCCAAGACAAGGAGAGGTGACCAAAGCTCACAAATGTTGCCAATATGGCAAAAGAACAAGAAGACCTCTGGCTTGAAACAGTTGGTGAGAAATTGGAAAAGGACAAACTTGATCCAGATGACCATGTTTCATGGGCAGCCTACCACGCAAGTAGGCTAAGCAAGACCACCTTCCCCTATAGCTCTACTCCCACTATTCACAGAGCAGGCCCACACTGCAGCTATGATTTCACATTCTATGGAACTGGTAACAAAGGCCACTGCAAATCTCAACCCAGGTCCAGGTCCCTGTAATCCACAGTGGACCAACCATTGTTTGCTATTGCACAAAGAATCAGTGGGCATTTCCAGAGAGGTTTGGTGAGAGCAAAATTGTTATCATGATGGGGGGACTGCACATTGAAATGAATGTAATGAAGCTGTTGGGAGATCTTCTTGATGGAAGTGGATGGATGGCAGTATTGTTAGTCCAGGCTGGTTGTTACCCACGTTCAGGGGCGTGCAGGAATGCTATTCTAAACTAAAAGGCTCACACGTGACCAGGTCACGCTATTTTGCATCAAGTTACATCTTGCTGCCGTTTAACATATACTTGAAAGAAAAGAAGCATATTGCATCCTACCTGTCATCACTTGCTCCATATGAAGTGCCAATGTCTTTCCACATGTGGGTTGATTCAAGAGTCAAGAGTACACCTCAGTTTCAGTACTGGAATATGGTGCAGGAGTTGGAGCTACTTGCATTGCAGTATATCCGTTCTCTACGTGAAGGCAATTTTGATCTCTATGTTGAGTGCCTTGGACAGCTAGTTCATTGGATGTTTTTCCATGGGATCATCCAAGTATGCCCCTGGCTTCCCATTCACATTAGAGCATGGTACAGCTACCCAGAGAAGTGTCCAACAACCTACGTCCAATTCAAGCAAGGTCATTTTGTTGTACAGAGGTCAGATCACCTGTTTTCTCTCATGGCCTTGGACCAAGCGCACGAGCAAAAAATGAATGCCAAAATCAAAGGAGATGGCGGTATCATAGGTCTGACGGAGAACTACTCAGCTGCCATGCAAAAGTGGGCTACTGCAGGACCAGAGGTTGTTAGAATCACTGAGGAGTTTGAAAACTCATTCCAGCTTTCAATCAAGAAGGGTACGTCGCATCATGATCAAGGACCATCAACGCAGGCAAAGTTTGCTGAGGATGTGAGAGCAATAGTAAATACCTTTCAGAAACTTGAAAATCCTTTCAATGAAGAAAGCCAAGACTCATAGCACTTGATACCAAAGAAGTCATGCCCAAAGAAGTATTTTTGTTTTCTATCCAGTCTATCAATACTATAGGAAAGGCACAATATGAAACCTTTGTTGAGGACAGACTTGTAAAAGGCTCAGCACTTTCTCACTGATATTATACCAAAAATAATGTGCCTTTATTCCAGAGAAAACGAGTCAGGGCAGTTTCAAGAAACAGGTTTCAAATATCTGCCCTTAAAAGCAATGTTGAGCTATTTTCACGGATGTACATTGCTTGTCAAACCAGAGAAGGGAACATGGATGAATTTTTCAGACATGAAAAACCAGGCTGTCCCACCTGCTCTGTCTGATATGGGAGGATTTAAGGGCATGTACCAAGTCTGATCTCATCGGATGCCTGCATCAGCAAACCTCTGCCATACATGAAATTCCTTCTTCAACTGCCAAAATCTTAGACGGTTCAGTTGTGGTAAACATGCTGGCACAAAAGGCTGTGCAACCTTGTAGAGTACGCAGACCAAGTTTTCCTGCCATACATACAGAAGAACCTTGAGGTAGCAAGTCGACTGGACATTGTTTGGGACAGATATTCAAGGAAAGTCTCAAGAGTTTGCAAGACAGAAAAGAGGGTCAGGAAGTCGCATACAAGTCCAAGCGGGAACACCTATTCCAACTAAAAGCTGGCAGAGTTTTTTGCGTGTAGAAGATAACAAAACAGATTTGTACCATTTCTTGGCCAAATATATTGCCGATCATCCGTTCCCGGTAAAACCTGTATACAGCACACTGGACACTGAAGTTGTGCCTGATGTTGGAGACAACACGCCCAAGACACTCTTCTAATCCAAGTAATCATGAGGGAGGCTGAAACCAGGCTAAGGCTACTTTGCATCGCCCAACCACTCGTGCTCAACAGGGCCATAAGACAGTTCTTATACGAACTGTGGATACAGATGTGGTGGTACTTGCTGTATCTACATTTCACCAGCTGCCACTAGAACAGCTTTGGATTGCCTTTGGAATGAAAAAATCATTTAAAGTGATTCCGGTGCACAAAATTGCAAATGATCTTGGGGAACAGAAGTCAAAAGCTCTCACATTCTTCCATGCACTTACAGGGTGTGACACCTGCTCATCCTTTGGAAACATAGGAAAAAGAACAGCATGGAATGTATGGTCAGCCTATCCACAGGCAACAGAAGCCTTTGTAAACCCTCTCAAAGCCTATTGGAGATATATCAGATGATGATTTCCAACTGGTGCAACGTTATGTTGTCCTACTGTATGATCGCACCAGTGAGTGTCAAAAAGTCAATGAATTACGAAAGGCTTTGTTTGCCAAAGGTAGACAGCTGGATCGTATCCCTCCAACAGAAGCTGCCCTGAGGGGGTCAGGTATTTCAACTTCGCATTTCATTATTATTATGGCATTATACATATTTATTCATCCTTTTGATTTATTTTAAACTTATGTTATTGGTTAAAGGCATTTACACCTCTCATTAGTCTTATTTTTTTGTGTTCTACAATATTAAATGGTAACTTATTACTTATCCTATTTTTTAGGTATGGGGCCAGTCTCTGGTTGCAATGCAACAGATCCCATCACCTGAGCAATGGGGATGGAGCAAGGTGAATGATGTAATGGTTTACCTATTGGACTTCTCTTCCAGAGGCAGCAAAATCCTGTCAAGAGCTGATTTAAAAATGTGGTTGCAAGAAAATCGTGCAGGCCTCCACGCAAGTGTTCTCTGGCTTACACTGCCATGTACTGAACTCTGTTATTGTAGAGGAGCCTGCTGAGCAAATGACTACATCAGGAGAAGTTTGATAAACTTTGACATGGGCTTGTCATTGCCTGTTACACTGTTTTGGACTAGTTTTAATATCATGTTTGCATAATGTTATAGATGCTGTAGATTTACTCCTTTTTGACAGTATCACAGTGTTTGTCATTGGTTAAACAAATTATGTTCCATGCACAAATAGTACATGTAGTTAAAAGATCATTTTTCTCAGGTTTATAGTTTGTGATGAGGACAATGTAACTTTGATGATGTATTAAGAGAAATCTAATTAAGTTTAGTCATTATAGATATATTACTATTTCAAACTATATACTGTATTATTATGATTGTGGTGTGAGTAAACAGGATGAATACTCAAATGTGATATAACTATTTTTGAGAAATGCATTTTACTATAGCTTCAAACACTTTACATATGCCTAAAGATTAAATTTTTTTCTGATGCATCTATTACTGTGTTAAATTGTTGGCTGCACTTTTGACTGTCTATGGAACACTTGTAATGCACCTCAGAAAAATCCTTTTTGTCATTAATATGTTGGATGCACTGCTTGAGAAACATTTTCCCCAAGATCAAGCTTGTACATTTATTAAATTATTAAATTAAAGTATAAAATGTTGACTTGTTGGCAGCCATCTTGAAAGGTGTTCTATTTATTATTTTTGGTAAAAAACAGTGCATTATGGTCATTGTACTTCAAAAAGTATCAGATAATTAATTATATTCCTAAAAACAAACATCGGGGCAAAAATTTTAAAAAGTGGCAAATATAAGGCGGCCATTTTGAAAAATGTCATTTTTCAGGGTCACAGAGTGCTCAGATCACTTGTCTCCTCATCTTATTGGAAAGACCACATAAAAATCTCCTAGAAACCAAATTTTGGTAATCTGTTCAAAAAGTGCACTATTCCTACTAGTTTTTGACCTAATCCACTAGACTAGTATCATTTTGGGCTTATATAAACACATTTCAGTACTCTATATGCTGTCGTTCGCTCACCAAATGAGGACGAATGTTTAAAACAACATTTAATGAAGGAAGTCTTTAGGAAATGGAAAAACCTTTAATTTCCCTCGAAAGGTGAAAATGAGGTGTGTACATGTTTTTGTACACTATAATATTACGATTTTTGTGCATCACTATATTTCTGCATGTGACAGGTCTAAAATCAATGAGAAAACGCATAATTTACTGTATATCGAGTTACATTATCATTGACGTCCTAAGTATGTGAAAAAAACGTTTGTTGGAAGTTTGTGAAACATTCACCTAAAAAGTGCCTTCATGAGCCTGAGATGAACAGCGTATTTGAAGCTCACGAACGATTGCTTCCGGGGGGGCGGTCATATACTTGACTTGGTTCTCTGCGTTTCTGAGCAAAATCTTATTTTTGATGAAGAGTGCTGCTGTATTTTGCCTATACACAAAGTAGTTAATTTTTATACCAATTTTAAGACCCCCTTTCTTGTTCACGAGAAACAAAGGGAAGTAACAGATTAAAGGAACCTTGACTCGGATTTGCTGGTATGGAATATTATGATAAGACTGATACGAGAAAAGATGTAGGCCTAAGGAGCCTGCACGTTGGAGTAAATGCGAGTGAGTGTCTAGATTGTTATACTAAGTTATATATAATGCTTCAGCTAAAGCGGAATATGATAACATGTGCCCTATGTGTTTGGTTCCCAGCCTGTTATTAATCATATGTAGGCACCTATTACGATTGAAAAGTCACATCTTGACACGAGACTTCATTTTATAAACACAGTGAAGTGTTGTGAGTCTACAGATTTATAATAGATAACTGACTGATACTACTTTTGTACAATGATTCATAGATATCATACTTGACATGTTTCATAGATATCTTACTTTTACAAGTTTCATTTAAAATCCCCCTTCTTTAGTAAAAAGAGATCAAATAATAAGACAGAACTATAAGCATACAATCAGCATATCAGGGTACACGCAACATCACTAGTGTCAGTACACACAATACAGGAAACGGCATAACAAAACATAAATGAGATGAGAAATCAAAATGAGACCTTCTCACAAAGATAAACAGAACGCATCATTCAAAATAATGAGATAACCTTGCTAACACAGTTTAAAGCAATAGCAACTTAAAGGTTTAGTCTCTCTGGAGCTTTAATTGTTCTACCAGACCTTGTTTTTATAATGTCTGACTCAGTGTTATTACTCTTTGACACCTCTGGAGTTCTACATGGAGAATGAACATCTCTATTATTTTTACCAGCAATATCAATAGGTACAAGAGTCACATAAGTAAAATAAGGAGTTTCTGGAGACTTATCTCTAGATTATACAGATTTTCTTAAAAATTGTTTATTTCCACGGTATGTTCCTCCATCATCAGTACATATTACACAACTATGACCATTAAGTTTTTTACTGACAGTTGCTTGTTTCCACTCTTCTGTTTTATTGTCTATGGGTTGAACTCTAAGAGTGTCTCCAATACACAAGGGTTTCAACTGTTTTCTGTTTGAGTAACGATCAGCAACAGCAAATCTTTTGTCAATCAGTTTTCTCCTTCTTTTTCATTGGATCAATGTTTTCGTACGTCTACCCATTAATCGCTGTACAGGGCTAGTTTCTATGCTTTCATGAGGAGTATTTCTCAGGTTCAGAAGTCCCAATTATGGATCTTCTTTGGCTTTCTTACACTTTTTCATTAGATTTTTTGCAATTTTAACTGCCGCTTCAGCTGCACCGTTAGTTTTGCTATTCCCTGGACTTATAGGCTCATGACAAAATCCCCACTTTCGAGCAAAATCATCAAACAGATGAGAAGAATATTGTGGATCATTATCTGAAATCAAAGTATCCGGAATGCCATGACAAGCAAAATGATGCTTTAATTTAGTGATCACAGCATCAGATGTAGTTTCTGGCAGATAATCAACTTCAAAGAAATTACTGCAGTAATCAACTGTGACTAGGTAGTTTCTTCCTTCAATAGTAGACATATCAGATCCTACTTTTTGCCAAGGGCAAGAAGGTACTTCATGGAGATGTAGTGGCTCTTCAGGCTGTTTATAGGAGTAACTGGTACACACATCACATGATTCCACATATTGTCTAATCTCTGCTGAAATTCCTGGCCAATACATATATCAGTTCTCGGGCTCTGCGTAAACAAGAGTTTATACCAGAATGACCACTTCTGTTTCATTTCATACCTCATTGATGTCGGAATGACTACTACACGTTCACCACGAAGAATTATTTCATCTTGTACTGACAGTTCATCTCTGTAATTGAAATAGGGTGTAAGGGACTGCGGTATCAAGGACTTATTTTTAAACCATCCTTCTATGATAGTCTGTTTGAGAGTCGTCAAGGTACTATCAGACTGTGTTTTTGCTCTAATTTCGTCAAGACGACAAGGATTAAAGGACGAAAATGAGATTGTTGACATACAGCTTCTTCACACTTTAAACTAGATGTAGGGGCACAAGACAGTGCATTAGCAATTGGAATGCCCTTACCAGATTTGTAGACTACTTCAAAATTGTACTACTCTTGAACACGAAGAAGCATTGCTTGCAACCGTTTAGGTGCACACATAAGAGGTTTTCTAACAATAGATACTAATGGTTGGTGGTCAGTGATCACAGTCACAAAACGACCAAAAGTGAAATGATGAAATTTGTTCAAACCATATAAAATTGCAAAGGCAATAGGCTATCCCTCTTGCATGAATGTTGAGCCTAAACCATACGCAGATGCATCATTTTCGAGAGTCAACACTTTGTTAGGATCTTAGTATGCAAGAACTGGACTATTCACAACCATTCCTTTAACATGTATAAACGCTTCTGCTTGGCACTGTGACCAATTCCAAGGGACATCCTTTTATTATGGACTCCCCAGTTATTAACTGAGGAAAATGCAAAGGATTATTAGTAGAGCAGCTAGACTTATGAAAGGAATAGAGAAGGAACAATTGAGGCCGCCACTCGAACAAGCATCTATCTGCAAATTTTCAGATTTAGAGTTATACATACTTTCGAATCCAGCAACTCTTCTTCTATATACTAGTGTTTAGAAATTGTAAAAAAATGTGTTATTCACGTTCATAATCTACAGAGACTGAGAGTAACTATAATCATAAATTCCCAATATTTGTAAGTTGTTATTCGAGTGAAAGAGCCTGGGATGAAAATGAATCGAACAACAGTATATCTGCAAAATTTGCAGATAAGTGGTTATTCGAGGGAAAAGGAGCCCGGATAATGTTCTGTCGAGCAAAACGTTATCTGCATGCGTCCACCAATGAGGTTCTTTGATTTGGTATGACGTCATATTTAAAGGGCACTTAGTTTGGCTGTCAAGTTCTCGTGTTCTGTGGTTTACCTTATAACAGTTATTGTCATCATCAACTATGGGTAAAAAGCATAAGGAATCGAATGAAATGGAAAACAACGCAGTAGAATATAGTACTCCGTGTGAAAAGAATAATGTGAGTGCACACGTAACTACTCCTTGGTCTTTTTATGGTAAAAAACCAGTGAAAATACCTTCCAAACAGTATATCTTACAGGATTTTAAAAATCTATTAACCTATCATTACTGTACCCATTATTGGATAGTCAGATGTGTTAAATGGGAAAAAAAATTAGTCATGTTTTTTTATGCATAATTATGAGTAATAAAAAATGGTGCTAGTAAATCTTGCATCCTACCATGCTTTTAGGGCTACAGTATGCTTTAACACATTTTTTTAGGTGTGCAGTTATGTGATTGCACCACGTAGGCCTACTATGAATGAAGACCAAAGACGTGTCATAAGGAGACCTACCTAGCTGAATAATTTTACAGAACACCAATCTTATGCAATAAAGTTTATTTTTTTTATTTCTTCTCATCATTATATAATTATACTAGTTTTTAACTATTTAAGTTTCTAAAATCTAGGCTAATATAATGTTGAAGAAAAAAAACGACATCATGCCATTCAGATTATCACTCATATACGCATTCCAATCTTGACAAACTTCAGTTTTTTGCAGTTATGGTGTTGTTTGAGGTACAGTTTGGATAGACATAATATTTACACACATATTTGTAAAGAGCATGCTTTTAGCTTCATTTTGAAAAAAAGAATGATGTCATGGCATAAATATTAACGGAAATATGATAACGTAAATATTGCAAAACTTCAATCGCGTTTTTCTCAGATTTCTGTTTTGTGCAGATAGACGGTTGTTCGAGTGGTGGCCTCAATTAACGCCTATTCTTAGGGAATTACAGTGGTTGCCCATTAAAGCGAGGATTGCCGTAAGAAAAAGCCTGTAGTATATGTCAACCGATTATTGCGTCACTTTCAAACAGCTTCAGCTATCAGTTGTAACTCTTTGAGACATAATGAACATCGAAGATTGGAGGAACCAAGATGTAATTTCCAGTCGGGTTAAATTAGAGCCTTTGAGATTGCTACGCTTAGGTTATTCAATAGGCTGCCTCAAGAGATTAGATCGCTGGACGACGTCGCTTCATTCAAGAGGAAACTGAAGACTTACATGTTCAACGTCTGCTATGCTACGCTACTGATGATAATATGAGTGAGCATTTTAAACTGTATTGTGGTGTAGCTTTCTGGGGATCGCCCTGCACAGCATCCATATGGGAAGGAGTACTATGGTGTTAGGATGTCCTTCAGCAACAATAACAGTAAAACAATTTAAGAAATTTAAGTTGACTAAGTAACCTTTGACCTGTACGATAGTGGTACTACTCACGCTTTTTACCTCCCCACCACAGTGTGACGACATGGCCTAATAAGCCAGCGGAGAGGTTATTTCTCACAGAGTGGATTCACCTACATAAGGAATGCCATGCCTCCGGAGGGTAATCAAATCTAGTTTAAGCAGTCCATTCAGAGCCTGCGCCTGATTAAATAGAATTTCTGATCATCTTCGGCGAGTTAGCCTAAGCTGCTTCTTGACCGCATCAAAGCCAGCCAGCCTTTGGGTATTTATAATTACATAGAACTACTGCACTGTCCTCTCTTTCCTTGGTTCGTCCTCAACTCGAATCCGGTTTTATGGATTCTGAATTCACACAACTTCGGTGAGTATGTAACCCTAAAGGATTCATTCATTATTTTTCATACAGAACACAGTTATTAATGCAATTAAAGATTACAAACTATAACAAAATAATGTAGACACGTGAACGAGCATTAGGATTATGAAATAAAATGGTATAAGCAGACCACTGAGCTGAGTAGTAGAAGAGTAAATATACATACCTACTGCAAACTATTTGTTACAGTTCATATTACATGATTTTTGTAATTCAGCTCTAATATATCCAACAGAAACATGTTTCGTGCATGAAGTGTGGTAGAGAAATGTAGAAATTGGCCATAAAATGTATTAGTATAAGGGAAAAAGATTGCCTAGATCAGTAGTAACTACTAAGACAATCTTATTGACGTTAATAAGATGTTAGTATATTTACCGTGTAGGGGAACTTACGGTCTTCCAATACAATTTACCTTTGGTTATTTATATAACCCCCAAGTTTCAGATACAAACAGGAAACTGGCCGGAGAAAAGCATTAGCTAAATTGATTAACTTTCTAACGTTTCTCTGGTAGACAAATTAAATATTGTTAAACATTTTGACTGTAAAATTCATTTTTTCAAGAGCAGACAGCAAAGAAATCCGATTTAATTGAACCTCCTTGAATTTAGTCTAGATCTGTGGTCCAAGAAGTGTCTTAATTGAAGAGAAACACAACATTGTGCATAAATTGGCTTCGGTGTCACATGATGAAATTTTAATTGACAAGGTATTTTAATATATGAAAAATGGGGTTATTTTAAAAATGGGGTTAGTAAAAGGTGTGTAAATATTAGATGTGTTAACCATTTTGAATTAGTCCTAAAGGGCTACATTTTTCGGTATCCGTTGTACTCTGAACGGTCTACTATCACAAAAGGAACTATACTTGGTTGTTTTTTAAATGTTCGTATTTAGGCAAAATACGAAGTAAATCGAGTGAATATTTATAACGCTTCGTAAAATAATTTTTATTGGCGTTTCTTCGACATATATAATTTACTGGTTAGCTTTTGGCATTATAATCGTATAAAGATCTATGATATGGCAACCCCTGTTGTTCAAACCTCTTCATCCGGCGGCCATTAATACTTTTGTAGCTTTCGCAGTAGATGTACGTACGCTCCGTAGGAAACTTTAATTGCAAGTCTATTTCAGCTGATTTGACTCCAGCAGGTTCCCTAAAGGATCCATTATGTTCCGTGTGAGTACTAAATCCTAGCAAAACATTTGGTGTGTCTTGAAATAAGTATAAGAACCCCATTTTGAAGCGGTAGGAAGTTTTTCGTGGTTGGGAACCCCGGACCCCACCGACGCTCCCTTCCAAGATTTTTATTTTCATGAAAGGCGGCCGCCCAACCCCTCCTCTTTTGACTGTGGCCTATTTTCTACTCCAGCCTAATCATACTGGTAGAATGTCTTTAGGGTTAAAAACCGCATAGTACAGGGGTGTACCATGTACGATCAATGTGTACAACCCCCAAAAAAGTACATTATAATGTGTCCTGACATCGGAGATGGGCATCAGACGCGACGTCTTGTTGGTGAGAAACGGAGCTAAAGACCTCTACTCCGGTGTCAGGACGCGTTATAATGTACTTTTCTTGGGGTTGTACACATTGATCGTACATGGTCCACCCCTGTACCATGCGGTTTTTTACCCTATGTACCCTATACAAATATCGTAGCCTATTGGCTTTTTAGCAGATGCCTCTGCTCGGTTCCCACTCGAGGTCACGTGGCGCCCCAGTCGACTGGAGTCCACCTCGTAGGGGCTAGTGCCGTCAGTGCACCTCATGCTGTTCATTGTAGGCATTACTTAATTGGCATTTCTAGGTAATGGTTCCCATGCCTACTTTTACCTTGGGAATTTATTTCGGTTAATCTAAGCAATAGAGTAAAACACCGCTGGGCGACCACCTGCACGGTATAGGGCAACCACATTCCCTAAAATCAACTTGGAGTAAACAACCGCAGATGATCCATCGTCATCACGCTGGCCAGGCCTTATTCACTCGATAGGTGAAGCAAGAACACAATTACAACTTTAAGCATACCATTCAAAAGATTGAAGTTTCGTCAACATAATGAGATATATGAAGGCCCCATACGAACTAAAATTAGCATGTGACGCTCTTCGAAAAATATTTTTTCAAGGCAGTTTTGAAATCCAATATGGCAGCTACCGTGGGATGTAGGGTATAACATCACAGCAGGCCAAACAGGCCACCTACATTCAACGCTTGCCACCCTCCGAAAAATTACATTATAACGCGTCCTGACACCGGAGATGGGCATCAGTCGCGACTTGTTGTTGGTGAGAAACGGAGCTAAAGACCTCTACTCTCCTTTCGAAGTAAGTATTTTCTCCAAAGTTAGAAATTAAGGCCAAATTTTAAGATTTAACAGAGGGTACTGAAAACGGTCTCAAACGTAGTGCAAATCTCACCAAAACGCGTTCAACATTTTTACTTACAACTCGAGGTATTTAGAAGATTGACGCCATCTCGATGTTTACGGAGTAGCTTGTGTCAATAAACTAACCATTTCCTGTGATAAATCCGCACACCACTTGTACCCACAGACGCTGGAGCACTTTTATCACAACAATCGAAACACGATTTTCTTCATCAACAACAAGCCAGGCGTAAACAGCTGTTGGGGTAGAAGATGACAGAAGCTTGCTCTTGGCTAATTTTTTAAATAAGTAGTAAAACATCAATATTTTTACATATTTATGATGATTAATTTGAAAATATTCGTTATTGAAAAAGTAACTCGACTCTGACTCAAAATTTTTTTATTTTTAAGTAATTATTTTTCTGAATTAGAACGTTCTTTCAAGTTCTGTATTATGACGTCACGACATCTTGACTTTCGTACCTATTGTAAATAATTGCTATACTCAACTGTCATTGCAGAACAGTTTACCAGTTATTCATGCAGATTGTTATCAGCTATACATGTAATTGTTATAATCGTAATGCGCATATATATCTTTATTATTTACTTTTTGGATATATGAAGATGTTTTACTGCTGGATTATCGCCGTAGTGTGACGCAATCGTTTTCGGTCCATGGCCTCTTGTCTGTTTTCGCACCATAAGAAATTATGGGGCCGAATTTGCAATGACCAGAAAGTCGTTAAAAGAGGAAAGTTAGCATTGAGGGGCATATGTTTTGACTGAGAAAAATACAAATTTATTCAATAGCTAGCTTGTAAAAAATACTTGGTTATAAAACTTGATTGACAACTAAGCAGCATGTCTACTATGGGTTTCAGAGACAGTGCAAGCAGGTTTTTGGGCAATACCTATTTCTGTAACGAACACTCTTAACAGAACGAGATTTTGCTATAGTGCATTACACCCAGTGCCGTAATTTATAAGGGTATCGTGAATCACTAATCGTAAAGAATAACGACACTTGTCCTTGTACCAAGAGACAAAAACTCCATTATGCAGAAATGGAATGACAAACACGCGTATAAAGCTCCACCTACCCTCTCCCCAACCCCCCCTCCACCGCCATCCCTTTTCTTCTTCGTTCCTCCGCCTTCCTTTCTCTCTCTCTCTCTCTCTCTCTCTCTCTCTCTCTCTCTCTCTCTCTCTCTCTCTGTTGCCATTCGGTATGTGTGACCCTCCAAACTGGGTATAAGACTACACACAAAACGTTGAAATTGGTGAAATTAGGCTATGTATTGGAAGTATATATACATAAATATTAAAAGCAATTTTATCATTATTGCATTACTATGACAACTAGAATTCATGGAAAACAGTTTATAACCTGTTAAGCGTCACCCACGTAATAATACGTTTACCGCGATCTACTCGGTAGCGCCTTCAACGGGATATTACGTTCAAGACTTTAACTGTGCTTGTCAAGCCGTCAGCCCCGTAATAATACGTTTACTCGTATAGAAAGTGTAGGAACATCATTTGGTAACACTCTCAGCACATGGGAAACTTATTTCCAGCCTGGCAACTCTTTCCTGGTGGTCGCTTATGCTAGAAAACTGCCTGTCCCTGTTGGTTTTTCTTTCAATACGCTTCAGGCGTTTATCGAGACAAATTGGATTTCGCGTCTTTCACAATGAATGTCCCAAAGAGGAGGCATATTTCTTTAGGTGAGATCAATCAAATACTAGATGAGGAGTGTGATATTGATAACCTATTTGATGATGAGAGCTCTAGTTCTGAATCCTCCAGTGATGATACAAACTTTTCTTCCAATTGCGGAGTGAAGATGACTTTTCTTTGCCGAGTGACTGGACTCGAGAGAGAGAGAGAGAATTTCCTACAGTTAATTACAGTATGAATAACAAGCATAAAAATCAATATTAACTTTGAAAAAACTATCATCAGTGCTATGATCGCTGATTACAAAAAAAGCGTGACGGTACGTTAGCAGCGAGCTCATCAGGGGCGGACGCTTAACAGGATAATGGAACGGCGTATGTGTGAAGCCTCCACTAATGTGGCAACGATGATTTTGCCATTCTTAGCATGCAAACATTAAAGCATGCAAACATTAAAGGTTACATTTATTTCTGGCATACGATTATTTAAGAAATTCAAAATACTAATAAAGACTGAAATCAATGAAAAGTGCTAGCAAAAATAAAAACAAAAAAAAGCAAAAAAAAAAAAAAACGTAGTCGTTCCTCTATGGCACTTTTTCCGTATTCGTTCCTCTATGGTTTTCGGCAGCCAGATGTACGAAAACGTTAGAAACATTTGATTTTATCTACGTTAGAAATATCTGTAATTTTTCGGGGTAATTTGGTTGCAAAAAAGGGATAATATACATGAATTAAATCAAAATTTTTAAATAATGTAAATTTAAACTAAATAACGAGTAAAGTAAACAGTTTAGGGAATAAAACTTTGCAGTTTCGTCGTCTGTCGTCGTCTGCTGTTTGTAATTGTGTTTATGGCGCGCGCGCTTAGAAACCAGGAACAGCAACGGGTTTAAAGTGCAATGTGGAGTGAACTGAGACCAAAATGTGTATAATAACAATCAAATAAGCACTGTGGAGTTTCAGTTGTGATGGCAGTAATGGAAAAAACCTAAAAACCGCCGATTACAAGGTTAAGTAAGAAATGAATTCAGTTCAAACCATAACCCCGGGAATAACAAGTTTCATACTTTCACTAATATAGGCACAAAATGTTGTTTTATTGTGCTGATTACAACTGCAATCTTGAGTAAGATCAATAAACGTTACATAGATACGCTAACATTGTTCAATGAGTGCTGGGAAGGCTGGGGAAAGATGGTGGCCCGTCACTGATGAGAACCGTCCAATGAAAAAACGTAGCCGCCAATTATGGATTTAAAAACTGGCCTTGAAAACATATTTTACGAAGAGCTCACATGCTTATTTTAGTTCGTATGGGGCTTTCATATATCACAATATGTTGACGAAACTTCAGTCTTTTAAATGGTATGCTTAGAGTTGCAATTGTATTCATGTTTCACCAATT
>NC_087201.1:37769608-37772770 GCF_015104395.2 Macrobrachium nipponense | reverse complement strand
TAAATTCAAGGAGGTTCAATTAAATCGGATTTCTTTGCTGTCTGCTCTTGAAAAAATGAATTTTACAGTCAAAATGTTTAACAATATTTAATTTGTCTACCAGAGAAACGTTAGAAAGTTAATCAATTTAGCTAATGCTTTTCTCCGGCCAGTTTCCTGTTTGTATCTGAAACTTAGGGGTTATATAAATAACCAAAGGTAAATTGTATTGGAAGACCGTAAGTTCCCCTACACGGTAAATATACTAACATCTTATTAACGTCAATAAGATTGTCTTAGTAGTTACTACTGATCAAGGCAATCTTTTTCCCTTATACTAATACATTTTATGGCCAATTTCTACATTTCTCTACCACACTTCATGCACGAAACATGTTTCTGTTGGATATATTAGAGCTGAATTACAAAAATCATGTAATATGAACTGTAACAAATAGTTTGCAGTAGGTATGTATATTTACTCGTCTACTACTCAGCTCAGTGGTCTGCTTATACCATTTTATTTCATATTCCTAATGCTCGTTCACGTGTCTACATTATTTTGTTATATTTTGTTATCTTTAATTGCATTAATATTGTTATATAACTGTGTTCTGTATGAAAAATAATGAATGAATCCTTTAGGGTTACATACTCACCGAAGTTGTGTGAATTCAGAACCCATAAAACCGGATTCGAGTAGAGGACAAACCAAGGAAAGAGAGGACAGTGCAGTAGTTCTATGTGATTATAAATATCCAAAAGCTGGCTGGCTTTGATGCGGACAAGAAGCAGCTTAGCCTAACTCGCCGAAGATGATCAGAAATTCTATTTAATCAGGCGCAGGCTCTGAATGGACTGCTTAAACTAGATTCGATTACCCTCTGGAGGCATGGCATTCCTTATGTAGGTGAATCCACTCTGTGAGAAATAACCTCTCCACTGGCTTATTAGGCCATGTCGTCACACTGTGGTGGGGAGGTAAAAAGCGTGAGTAGTACCACTATCGTACAAGTCAAAGGTTACTTAGTCAACTTGAATTTCTTAAATTGTTTTACTGTTATTGTTGCTGAAGGACATCCTAACGCCATAGTACTCCGTCCCATATGGATGCTGTGCAGGTCGATCCCCAGAAAGCTACACCACAATACAGTTTAAAATGCTCACTCATATTATCATCAGTAGCGTAGATTAGCAGACGTTGAACATGTAAGTCTTCAGTTTCCTCTTGAATGAAGCGACGTCGTCCAGCGATCTAATCTCTTGAGGCAGCCTATTGAATAACCTAAGCGCAGCAATCTCAAAGGCTCTAATTTAACCCGACTGGAAATTACATCTTGGTTCCTCCAATCTTCGATGTTCATTATGTCTCAAAGAGTTACAACTGATAGCTGAAGCTGTTTGAAAGTGACGCAATAATCGGTTGACATATACTACTACAGGCTTTTTCTTACGGCAATCCTCGCTTTAATGGGCAACCACTGTAATTCCCTAAGAATAGGCGTTAATTGTTCCTTCTCTATTCCTTTCATAAGTCTAGCTGCTCTACTAATAATCCTTTGCATTTTCCTCAGTTGATAACTGGGGAGTCCATAATAAAAGGATGTCCCTTGGAATTGGTCACAGTGCCAAGCAGAAGCGTTTATACGTGTTAAAGGAATGGTTGTGAATAGTCCAGTTCTTGCATACTATATGATCCTAACAAAGAGTTGACTCTCGAAAATGATGCATCCGCGTATGGTTTAGGCTCAACATTCATGCAAGAGGGATAGCCTATTGCCTTTGCAATTTTATATGGTTTGAACAAATTTCATCATTTCACTTTTGGTCGTTTTGTGACTGTGATCACTGACCACCAACCATTAGTATCTATTGTTAGAAAACCTCTTATGTGTGCACCTAAACGGTTGCAAGCAATGCTTCTTCGTGTTCAAGAGTAGTACAATTTTGAAGTAGTCTACAAATCTGGTAAGGGCATTCCAATTGCTAATGCACTGTCTTTTGCCCCTACATCTAGTTTAAAGTGTGAAGAAGCTGTATGTCAACAATCTCATTTTCGTCCTTTAATCCTTGTCGTCTTGACGAAATTAGAGCAAAAACACAGTCTGATAGTACCTTGACGACTCTCAAACAGACTATCATAGAAGGATGGTTTAAAAATAAGTCCTTGATACCGCAGTCCCTTACACCCTATTTCAATTACAGAGATGAACTGTCAGTACAAGATGAAATAATTCTTCGTGGTGAACGTGTAGTCATTCCGACATCAATGAGGTATGAAATGAAACAGAAGTGGTCATTCTGGTATAAACTCTTGTCTACGCAGAGCCCGAGAACTGATATATTGGCCAGGAATTTCAGCAGAGATTAGACAAGATGTGGACTCATGTGATGTGGTACCAGTTACTCCTATAAACAGCCTGAATAGCCACTACATCTCCATGAAGTACCTTCTCGCCCTTGGCAAAAGGTAGGCTCTGATATGTCTACTATTGAAGGAAGAAACTACCTAGTCACAGTTGATTACTACAGTCATTTCTTTGAAGTTGATGATCTGCCAAAAACTACATCTGATGCTGTGATCACTAAATTAAAGCATTATTTTGCTTGTCAAGGGCATTCCCGATACCTTGATTTCAGATAATGATCCACAATATTCTTCCCTTCTGTTTGATGATTTTGCTCGAAAGTGGGGATTTTGTCTTGAGCCTATAAGTCCAGGGAATAGCCAAACTAATGGTGCAGCTGAAGCGGTAGTTAAAATTGCAAAAAACCTAATGAAAAAGTGTAAGAAAGCCAAAGAAGATCCATACTTGGGACTTCTGAACCTGAAAAATACTCCTCATGAAGGCAGACGTACGAAAACATTGATCCCTACAGTCAGCAATCGCCTCATGCCATCTGATTTTTCCAATGAAAAAGGAGAAAACTGATTGACAAAAGATTTGCTGTTGCTGATCGTTACCCAAACAGAAAACAGTTGAAACCCTTGTGTATTGGAGACACTGTTAGAGTTCATCCCATTGGCAATAAAACAGAAGAGTGGAAACAAGCAACTGTCAGTAAAAAACTTAATGATCATAGTTATGTAGTATATACTGATGATGGAGGAACATACAGTGGAAATAGACAATTTTTAAGAAAATCTGTAAAATCTAGGGATAAGTTTCCAGAAACTCCTTA